>NW_008669833.1:2850-20395 GCF_000695815.1 Acanthisitta chloris | reverse complement strand
TACCTATAGAAGCTTTTCTTGTTGCTCATGACAACCCTGGCCAGATTAAATTTAGGGATTTAACTTTCACAGAATCACAGAATCTGGCTGCTTGGACATTCTCTCTTTATTTCTCACAATCTCTCTCTCCTTGTTTCTACTCTCTGTAGACTTCTTTTTGTGTTTGAATTTGTACAGGTGTTCCTGGTTGATCTACATAAGCCTCCTGGTGATTTTGCGTGATTTTCCCATTTTTTGGCATGCATCGCTCCTGAGTCTAAAGGAGGTGAACCTTGAATATTAACCAGTTTTCTTGGGCTTCTCTTCCCTCCAGGGCTTTATCCCATGGTACTCTACCAAGCAGGTCCTTCAAGAGGCCAAAATCTGCTCTCCTGAAGTCTGGGGTTGTGAGCTTGCTGTGCAACCTCCTCGCTGGTCTAAGGATCTTGAATTCCACCATGTCCTTACCCCACCAGCCCCTCCTTGTTCATGAGAACAAGATCCAGTACAGCACCTCTACTTGTTGGCTTCTCTTATCACTTGGAGAAGGAAGTTATCATTAATGCATTCCAGTAACCTGCTAGGTTGCTTATGCCATGTTGTTTTGTCCCTTCAACATATATTGGATAGTTCAAGAACCCCATGGCTTGTGAACATGAGGCTGCTCCTATCTGTCTATAAAGGGACTCATCCACTTGGTCTTCCTTGTCAGGGGGCCTGTAGCAGGACCTGGCTATAATGCCACCTGTACCTGCTCCCCTTTCATATGGACCGATAAGCTCACATTTGGCACCTCATCCATCCCTGGGCAGAGCTCCATCCACTCCAGCTGGTCATTGACAGAGAGGATGACACCCCACCCCTTGTCTTCCCTGCTGGTGCCTTCTAATAAGCCTGCATCATTTCATTCCAAGACTCCACTCATAGCAGTCATCCCACCACATCTCCATTATGCCAGTAAGACCATAGAGCTGTAGGTTTGTGCATGTCTCTTAACTTCTCTTTATTCATTCCTCGTTGTGTGTTTTCACAGAGGCATCTTAGTTGGGCCCACAGTAAAGCTGACTTACTGTCTGGGGTGTCAGGAATTCCTTTGTGGTACTTTTCAGGCGCTGACCAGCAATCCCGCTCCAAGTTCTGGGCATCTCTCACTGTCTCTGGCATCAAACTGGTAGGAGTGGGATGGACTGAGATTTCCCCTTCCCCAGCATCTTTAGTTTAAAGCCCTCTTCACCAGCTTGGCAAGCCTACGGCTGAAGATGCTCTTCCCCTTCTCTGACAGATGGACCCCAACAGTAGACCCCGTTTCTCAAAGTGAGCCTTGAAGTCCAAGTAGCCAAAACCCTGACTGTGGCACCAGTCCTATAACCTTTTGTTGATTTGCCAGATTCGACTGGCCCTTTCAAACACCTTTCCTCTGACCAGAAGGACTGATGAAAAACTACCTGCCCTTCAGAATCCCTTACTGTGACCCCCATGGCTCTGTAATCCTTCATACTCTGGCTGCTCCTTGCTGTATTACTGGTGCCCATGTGAAGCAACTGCAGACGGTAATAATGAGCAGACTGTATGAGGCTCAGTAGTTGCTCAGTGATATCCTTGCTATGATCCCCCAATAAGCAGCACACTAGAAAGTGTGTCAGCTCAGTGAACAGGTGCCTCAGTACCTCTCAGAAGAGAGGAAGAGAATCACCTACTGCTATCACCCATTGCTTTTTCTCGGTTGCACTGGTTCTGATACAAGGAGCAGATGAAGCGGCCTTACTCAGCTCCAGCATCTCTCCTTACATGACAGGTCTTTCATCTTCAGTCTGCAGAGTGTTGAAGTGGTTCTGCAAGGGCACCTCAAACTTTTGGGGAGTCTCTTCTTTCTGCAGGTCCTTGCTGTTGCAACATTCCATTCTTCTTCATTATCACCCCCCTTCCTTCTGTGTGTGTTGTGCCTTTTTTTGCTATATCTCTTCCTTGCTCCCCTGTTGCAGTGTGTTTTAAAACTGTTAAGAGCAGTCTGAGGCTGAGATATGCTTTAGTGCATCAAATTAAGTGAGCCTGTAGCCCGTTTGCTTTCCCCCCCATATTCTTATCTGGCCATATTAAAGAGAAGTTGTGTACTGTTACTGAACTTCTAAACAGGGAGAACAGATGAAGTTGGGAAGTCATTAAGGAAAATGCACTCTTTGTATTGCCCTATCCCACCTCTGGTTTTATCAGTTGTAATTAAATTTTCTACTTAATCAGGAAATGGTTCTTTCAACAGCTGGTTTGTTTAATGCATTTACTAGCATTTGATGTATTGACAGATACTCAGCCTGTTTGCCTTTTCAGCTTGCAAGGCCATTATTATTATTAATTATATGAAACTATTTCCTGCTTCCTTTTCTTTTTCACAGTTAACTTTGTCTGAAATGAGCTGTGGCATCAATAGTACTTTATCAGCAGATTGTCAGAATCTTGTCCTACAAGCTCCTCATGTTAGTTCTGCCAGCTCTACACATCTCTGCTTTCAGTTTCAATGATGGATTTGCCAAATGGGATGCTAACTTCCAGAGGCAGCCCATTGCTGCTGCAAAGCATAGTCTTGCTGGTGGTTTGAACTGATTAGATTTTGGGTTATCACAACATGCCAAATCCAGAGTCTTTGGGTTAATGGCACAGCTAGGATATGCAGCTTTGAAATAATATCTCCCTTGGCTGAAGTCCAGGCTAAGCTGCAGTTCATACACTGCCCTCCAAAAAAACAGGCTTTGTTAGGACAAAAGTGATTGTATGAGACATCAGATTGGCAGGTCAGAGAACACAGATGTTAACACACCCTGATCTTGTCTGCTGACACTGCTGTTTAATTTAATTCTTGTTTATTATATGTCATGTCAGAGTACAAAAACCCTCTACTGATGTGAGTATACACACACGCAATCATTCTGCAGAATCAGATCCCAGATATAAGCAGTTTTCAATTCCAAAAATGTCTTGGAAAAGTTGTTATCTTAAGCAAATGCAGAGATACTGCAAAAGTTTTAACATAGCCACACTCACTTAGAAGAGATCTGTAAGATAAAGGTAAAGAAAAGTTGTGTATGGGGATACCAGGTATATATATTTTTTATAAATGAATTCTAAAAGCAGAAAGAAAGACTTAGGAGAACAAAATAGGCAAATAAACCTAACTTTTCTGTATATCCACAAATTTTTATGAAATAAGCATTTGAAACTTCCAGTTTACTTTCAGTTTTGAATAATTAAAACTTTTTCCCATCCTGAGATACCAGAATGGAAAATCCTAATGGAATTTACTGGTAATATTCCCAAATGATAGATTAAAGAGCTTTTTCTTAAACTGGATTTAAAAATAATTCCAAAAGGACTCTCTAAAATTTACTGGTGTTCACGTCTTCAACTCTACACTGTTCTCTTAGAAGAGAGTAATTGGTCGAAATCCAGACTTTCTGTCGTGTGAGACAATTGTGCCTCAGTTGTGTGAGACTGCTTACACACTAATTGTAATGTTAAAGACATAAGTGTTAAGAGGAGCAACAAAAGGTGCTCTCTTGTGATATTTTGAAATGTGATGAAGTGCTTGGTTGCATAATGTTCTCTATTCTCTTTATGAAATATGAAAAAGTGTCCCTTCCTGTCTTCACTCCTTTTTTTGGACAGTCCTGGGTTGTATATTTTTATATGACTTGATCATAGCATGGTAAGACCCAGGGGAGGCTACATTGTGCAACAACCACAGTTTTTGAAAGGGTTTACCAGAATACTGCTTCTTCAAAGATTACTTACAAAATTTTGCACTCCCAGGATGTCTGGTGACCATGAATGCACTTATCTTATGTTAAGGATGTTGTAACAAATGTAAACAAATAACTTTCCCTTCACTTTTCTCATCATCCCCAAAAGTCTGGGAAAAAAAATCCAACACAAAATAACCAAGAAACCACAATGCTAATATAACATTAAGGTGTCAGGTTTGAATACAGAGTTTGGAAATTAAAATTACAGGTACAGTTGACAGTTTCCACAGCTGACAACATCTGCTCAGTAACGCAAATGTTTGGTGTTGTAAATGAGTGACCTAGTCCATGTGTTCTAGATAGTTACCAAATGTCTTTAAACTTATTAGACTCCTCTGTTTCACTCTTGCCATTCTGGCTACTGCACAGCACCAGGTACGTGGCAAGAGAAATTTATTAAAATATCCCCCCCACCTTTTGTTTAAAATAAATTAAAAGAAAACACAAAGCACTGTGTGCAAAGTAAATTGTATGAGCCTGTCTACAGTTTTGTAATGACTACCACTTTTCTCCTGAAAATCTGTCTCCTTGGCAAATTTGCTGCCCAAAACAATAAATCTTCTGCAAATGTTTGTGCAAATGGAATAGATTCCAAGAAGGTGGCAGTGTGGTTTTTAAGTATGAATGAACTTGCTGACGCAATTTTATAACAGTAAATGTTTCTGTTTTAACTATCTTTGGCATCACTTTTTTTACTTAGGTGTATCTGGGACAAAGAGGCTGACCAAACACAGAAAATGAAGCCACTCAAGAATATGATTCTGCTGTGGTGTATAGGTTACATCTCTAGATTATCTACCCTCTCACTTGGATTTTATTGGTGCTTTGGTAAGGAAAGTTCTGAATATATTATTGCTTTATGAAAAATAGTTAAGCAAGCACTGTCTCAGATCTGCAGCTGTTACAGGCGCAGAATTAAAAACTTGGCTTCTGTAGGGATTTTTTTTTTAGATCTCATGGCCTAAGGGGTAAAACCCAACTCACATTAGCATTACTGTACACTGTACTGTGACATTGATATTCAGATGTTTTACATAACAGTGTGAAGCTTCTACCTAAATTTCAGTTTTCTACTTCAGATCAAACAAATCACAGTAAGAGATTATACAATCCCACAGACACCTTTCCAAGAAGTTCCTGCGTGCAGAGCTGGAGGGGAGGCAAGATGTTGGCATAGCTGTTGACCTAAAAACCTGCTATGCCAACATATTGTCATCTTTCCTGTCTGTTTGCGGCAGAGGGAACTTATAAATTATAACGGGCATTTGGAAGAGCCTCAGTCTTTAGAGATACCTTGAAATGTCATTTGTCTGGCCCAACTTTTGAGTCAATGTAACAAGTGTTTATTAGTTGCGTAACAATTGAAGGAAGGACACAATTTGACTGGGTTTTTTTTCTTAGTCGACCGACAAACAGCTTTACTTGCACTGAAAAACCTAGTGTAGAGATGCAGTAAGAAAGGAGCTTGAGAAGGCCATCAGGGGATAAGACAAGAATTGAGTCTGTTTCACTGTCTGACCTATAAACATTTGTAGAGAGATTATGGATTGACACTTAGCAGCCTGCAGAGTAGTACTTCGGTTTAGATAATTTTCCCTCCTCTGATTATATTCTCCTTCCCTATGTACTTTCAATGTTTGTACTTTCCATTAAGAGCCATCTAGTAAAGGGTTTTGAGCAATGCAAATACAGTGTTAAGCAAAAAATGAATGAGCTGAAGAAATGTAGCTGCATTTCACTGATCTGTTTCCAATATTTTATTAAGAATAGTAAAACTTGATCTTGAAGAAGGTCTTATGATTGCCGTGCAGGGAACCTAATAAAAAAATATAAATTACATGTAGCAATTTCATCGTTCATGAACTTATTCTACATAAAATGTTACTTCACAAAATTAGAATTGTGCTTAAAGAATCTAAAATTCAAGGCTTGATCAGGAGTACTAGTGCTACTTGAAAAAATACATGCAATGAAGCACAACCTGATTCCACATTGTGCACATTTGCAGTAGTCATTTTACACTCAGAACTCTTTCTGTCATGCAGGTTTTATTTGCTTATCCAGTAGCACAGACCTTTTGTCTGCATGTTGTCTTCCTTTTAACAGAAATTCTCTCAAGTTCAGGTAACATATACCCATTTGAAGACTGCATTATCCTAAATGTAAAGTAAGTCATTAACCAGTGTACATTTTGGTCTTACTAAAATGGCACTCCTGCTGTCTTCAATAGATTCAATAGAATTTAGGCTTGTCTCTAAAACAAAAAATTACGATCTTTTCGGCAGATTTGCTAATGTTTAAAGGCTTAAGCTTTTTAAATTTAGAACATAACTAAATGCTTCTCTGTTTAGAAAATGCTTTTTCTGTGCTTTCCGCCTTATCTATGGCTTAGAAGAGCAGCATACTAACCCAGCATTGTGCCATTGAATCCTGTCTTAAACCAGGGTATGACTGTATTTCTGGCAATTGCAGATTTGCAGGGAATGTCCTTCCTTGCTGGTGAGTTTCTAGGCAACACCTTTTCATGTTTGTTCCTAATAAGCAGTGAATATAGAATGAAGTACACGTGCCAGGAAAGCCCAGAGAATTAGGTTTGCATGGCCAGGTTTTGACAGTGGAGGTGGGGCTATAAAGTGGCTTCTGTGAGAATCTACTAGCAGCTTCTTCCATGTCCAACAGAGCCAATGCCAGTGGCTGCAGGACAGACCCACCTGCTGGCCAAGGCTGAGCCAGTCAGGGATGGTAGCAACACCTCTATGATAACATACTTAAGAAGAAAAACCCAAAAGTTATTGAACAGTTGTAGTTGTGGCCAGAGAAGAGAGGAGTGAAAACAGGTGAGAGGAACAACCAAGATCAGTGGAGAAGGAGAGGGAGGAGGTACTCCAGGTGCCTGAACTGAGATTCCCCTGCAGACTGTGGTGAAGACCATGGTGAAACACCTGTCCCCCTGCAGTCCATGGAGGTCAACAGCAGTGACCTCCAAGCAGAAATCCACCTGCAGGCCATGGAGGAGACTCATGCTGGAGCAGGTGGATGCCCAAAAGGAGGCCATGAACCTGTGGGAAGCTCATGTACCTGTCAGGGACCTGCATGTCTCCTGATAGGACTTGTGACCCTGTGGGAGACCTGTGCTGTAGCAGGCTGTTCATGAAGGAATGCACTATGTGGAAAGGGACCCACGCTGGAGCAGTTTGTGAGGAACCGTAGCCAATGGGAAGGATTAACATTGGAGGAGCTCATGGGAACTGTCTCCCGTGGGAGGGATCCCATGCTGGAACTCCTCTCCCTGAGAACAGTGGCAGAAATGTGTGATGAACTGATCATAACCCCCATTCCCTGTCTCCCTGCACTGCTGAGGGGAAGGAGCTAGAGCCGGGGAAGGAGGGAGGGGTGGGGGGAAGGTGTTTTTAAGCTTTGTTTTATTTGTCATTATCCTGCTCTGATTTTGATTAGTGATAAATTAACTTGATTTCCCCGATTTGAGTCTGTTTTGCCTGTGATGGTATTTGGCGAGTGATCTCTGCTGGTAATTATCTCAACTCATGAACCTTGGGTTATATTTTCTCTCCTCGGCCTATTTGTGGAGGAGAGTGATAAAGAGACTTTGGTGGGTGCCTGACAAACAGCCAGGCTCCTCCACAAATAGGCCGAGGAGAGAAAATATAACCCAAGGTTCATGAGTTGAGATCAAACAGACAGGCTCAACCCACTACACCCAGTTTTTTGAGTAACCATTTAAATAACAGGTGCAGGGCATTCCAAAATTAAAGTTTATTCTTAAAGAATAGTTTGCATGTCCTGAGATGGTTTTGGTGATAGTTCCTAGGTGTGACAGATACAATAGTTTTCCTTTCTCTCCTTTCCTCTAGACTCCCAAAATTTTCAAAAAGTATTTGTAATTTTTACAACTTATGTTCACTAAACGTCTGATACTGGAGTGGTTTCTATATTTTTATCTCAGTTTAGGTGCTGTAAGTCTGTAAAATTCATAGCACCATTTAAGAAAGTAGTTGCCTTTTTTCCCTTCATGTTTATTAAGAAGGAAGAAGTTATTTTACATTTGAACATTAATAGTTCATAAATGTTTCAGGGCAGGTCTTTCATTTTGAGCTCTGTTTGTAATTAGCTTGCTGAATTATATAGTCTATTATGATAGAGCAGTGACTCTCAGAATATCTTGCAGCTGTGTGCAGGCAGCCTCCTTTCATCCCAAAACTGCTTCAGAGCCTCAAGTCTGATATGTGTCACCTCATGAACTAACTAAATTAGAATAGGTCTCAAAAAAACCCAGCCAAACTCAAAACTACAGAAAATTGCAGCTCCAAATGTAGAGGAAAAAAATTAACATAATTCTATTGGAGAATCATCAAGCATTAGAAACAGGCTGAAAAAAGACAGGTAAGCTTTTTCTTTTCAAACTTGAGAGTTTCATTAAAAAAACCAAACAACAAACAAACCACCACTCCTTGAATCAAATACTCCGTCTGTCCCTCCTTCCAAATATGTATCACTCTCATATGCAAACATGTTACTCCTACTTTGTAACATCAATATGTTAAAAGTATGATTCCAGGTGAAACAACCCAGGTAAGACACACTTGGATCTAAACTGACATGCAGTTTTGTTAGACCCTCCACTCTGGAAAATGAGGCATTTCAACAGCAGGTCATGAAGTTTCGGTGTGGATATTGACCGAACTGACTAAAGACTTGATCAGTTAACTAGACAAAATGTAGCATCATTCATTTGTAGTGGACTTGTCATAGGATGATTTTGATGGGAATCTGGCATTATAGACCTCTATAAATTCCCAGAATTTATCAGAAGAGACAACTGTTTAGCTATTTATTTTTGTGTGCTAGACATTTCCTTTAGTCTGCTGTTTTAAACTGGATTTCATTCAAATAAGCATGGATTGGTAACCAAAACTCACATCTCCTGAACCATTCAGAATTTTCCTGAGGTTTGCTGGACTGGGACAAGAAAGTCCAGCTGGACTTCTGAAAAGTTTGGACTTAGAATTGCTGAAAAATTGCATTTCTGATACACTGAAACTTTTTGTTTCAGGTCCAGATTTACATAATTCAATGTTTTAGTGATACACATATAGAGTCAAAGGAACCTAAACAATACTGAGCCTTATCCTCAACAAACTATGTAGAAACAAACACATTATGTGAAGAGAGATGAATTACAGCTATATCTTATCATTTCTGTAGGAAACAACTGTGCCATAGAAACAACATGTCTACTGTACCGTAGACTGTAAACTGCATCTACTACATCACAAGAAACATGCCCAATAACTGCATTTCAAGTAAAGTACAACTGGTTTATGTGGGTTTTGTGTGTATAAATTTAAATTTATGCTAAAGGTGATCTGATATGTTTGGAAGAATGATAAACAGTGCAGAAAGGAGCTGAACAAGAACAAGGAGAATTATCCATATCTTTCTTGCCAAATGCAAGACTGGGCAGAATTACAAGGAAGGGGAAGGCAAGGGCCTGGGGTGAGATTCTGACCTTGCTAGTGTCAGCATAACTATTGTTCTGTCCTTGCTTAGGATGAAGATACAGCTGTGATATTAAGTTGGCTGTTAGCAAGGCCTGGTTTAGACCTTCTCTTTTATGAAATGCAATCCTTAAGAATGCTCAGGTACTGTGCTTCACTTACCATTCTAACAGATACTCCTTGTTATTGGCACTTAAATACCCCGCTCCTGCTTTGATGCAGCTGTAGAGGGAACTTGGAGGCCTCTGGGTTGCTAGAGAACAAGAGAATTTGTTCAGGAGAGATCTGAAGAATGCAACATGTAAGTAGTCCACCAGACAGCCCAGTGAGAGGCCTTCATTAGTCATCAGGATTCAACAGCAGTTGGCCAGCTTGGCTCATGTAATCATGGAAATATACTGTGAATATAGGGTATGTCCTAAATAGGAAAAAGCATGAACTGGTGAGGGTGGAGGTGGGGGAGTAGGCAAAGGTAATTGAAAACTAGTAACACAAAGCATCTTCAGAAACCAGTGAAAGAGGAAGCAAAAAGACTTTGTATCTCCAGTGATCCCATTATCCTCTGGTCTGGTTCTGGCACTTAGAACCTCTGTCTGATTTCATGTGATGACATGTTCTGTATAGCACTGATTATACTCTGCTCTGCTACCTGATAATTGCTACCACAACTGAGACATGCAGTGAGCCAAGAAAAGGCACAGAACAAAGGTTTCTGTTGTTTCATACTTTTGTGATCATGGCACAAGTGAAAACAAACTGCTTGTTTCTGTCTGTTGAATTGTCTGAAGTGTAGCTGTCAAAATTGTTCTGGAAGACAAAGACCTATCCTCATCCAGACAAACTGCAAAACTTCTTTTCCAGAAGGAGTTATTAACTGTTCTCTTACAGCAGGCACAGTCCTACTGCATAAGTCAAAACAAGTAGTCCTCAAATGAAGTCATGTATTGAAAGCCATTTGTCAACCATTGTAACCTTGTAAATTTTTTTTCAGCAAATGAAAAAGACTCTGCTGGCTTGCCATAATGAGTGAAATTGGAGGTATAGAAGACAAAAAAGTGAAATCACATTTCAATTTGAAAAATCAGTTTGAATCTAGGTGGGTTGTTGACATCAGTTTCTTAAAATATTCTCTTTCGTAATCAAGTAATTTCTTAGATTTTTTTTCCAGGAGCACATTCATGCTAGTAATTGATGAATACTCAGTTTTTCATAGCTCCATTGACAAATGTCCCTAGCATTAAGTATTTCAGATGTACTTAGAAGCAGTTTCATTCATGGCTTTTGCCAGCTCTGTAAAGCATGTCTAATCTTCAGTAATTCAAGGATAAAATGTATTATTTTTGTTAGATGGTTTCTACACTATTAAATAATTATTAAGATCAGTTACCTATTTAAGTTATGGGAGTTCACTTTAAATATACATTGCTGCATTTGTGTTCTTTTAGATCTGAAAAGTTTTTCAGTGTTGAAATACATGCCTAACTGGAGAGTAAGAAAAGGAAAAGGGACATAATTGACCAGGAAATGGAATGAAACTGTCTGCTGGCTGCCATCCAAGGAGGAAAAGGTAGGCTTACTTGGCAGAGATGGGACAAGGTTAATAATGGTACTGAAGAAAGTAGTTCTGCTTGCTCAAGAACAAGAAGGGACTGGATGAAATTTGGTATGTACATAAGGAAAACTATTGCAAAGCTCTTCACTCCTCTTCCGTTGCCTGATGAAACTTAATTGTATCTTCTGCTGACCTGTGTGCATACGTGTTTACAGGAAGATTTATTGATTCATTGATAGGTAGGTAAGTGTGTGTGTGGGCACAGCAGCAATTCTGAAATATATAGGTAAGAATCTACTTAAGGTATTTCAAAATTAACACAGCACCAAGTCATTTTTGGTTAACTTTCCCACCTCAAAATCAGTCTTTCCTGAGCCACAATAAACATACAAAAAAGCACAGACACAAATAAGCGTCTTTCATTCCCTCTTACAACACCAAAAGAAAGTAGCTAAAATCTCAGTGAATAAAGTCCGTGTTTCTTACACTCTTGTTTTATAGTCAAAAATCTGGTAAACAAATTCCTATCATTCATAAGAAATTAAAAGCATAAGAAAATGGTCATGTCTGTCTTCAAGTGCCTATTGTTTTTCTCCAAGTGTGAACTAATCTTCTCCAATCTGAACCAGTTTTAATTAAGGTGGTACCTCTTCAGGCAAAGTTTTACCAAAGTAACCATCAACTGGATGATTGCTAATCTGGGCTCCTGGCTACTCATTTATGTAGATATCCCATTTCCAGGCATAATATGCATAATACATCTAATCGATGTGATCATTCTTCTACCAATTGCTAAACTGTTTTCCCATAATATCCCAACACACACTGTGAACACTCTTCTGCTTCTGCTGAATTTGTAGAATAGGCTGCAAGAATTAATCTATGTAGATATTTAACAATGCACATAATAGGGTCATAAAGCAAGTCAAAAGTGAGTGAAAATGCCCATCCAGAATTTTGGTGGCATGAAAGATTTCCTGTGCAGTGTCACTTCTGAGCCCAGAGGTGTTTCTGCAAAAACCTCATCTGGAAGAGTTCTACAGTTGCCTTACCCAAACGTCCAGACCTGTTGCAATGATGCTACAAGATTGCATCCTTTCTTAATATTGCTTTCTTTGACTTTAGACAAGGTAAATAATGGATGAAGAAGGATGCAAACAATAAACATCTGTAACTTAAATACTGTTCAGGAAGCTTATTTGGGTAACTGTGATTTCATGCATACTACTTACCTTTATCACATCACTTCAGTTCACAGCATTTCAGGGCAGCGTATTTCCCTCTTGTCTTTTCCATTCCAAAACCGAGACAAATTGCTTCCTAAGGGAAAGTCTCCACGCAGTAACCAGCACCCTCTTGTGTTCAAGGTGCGCAGATGCCAAATCCAGCGCTGAGTAACTCTGGGTGACTCCGGAGCTCTATTCATTGCACCTTCCGCGGCCCCAAATCTGACGTGACAGCAGAAACCAGAAGTCTCACACATCTTCCTCCAACAGACGACTATTGCCCAGACAGGAAAGCAGTAACTAGCACGACTATATGTACCTCACATGTTATTTTTCTCGAACATCATCAGAAATACTAAATCTGAACAACATTTGCCCCATTATTCTTTTTTGGAGCTGCCACTACCTTTACAAGAAACTTGGATGTTTCTCAAGCTTGAGTTTATATCATGTCTTCAAAAGAAGCCAGAAAGTTTTCAATGGCTCTTCAGATCACCCATGCTTTACTCTATGAATTTATGAGACAAAAATAGCATAAGAAATAGTGCAGTAGCAATGAAATGACATAAGTAAATCCAAATCAGAACAAATATACAGATTGGCAAGGGTACAGTACTGGTATCTAAATAAAAGAACAATTGATGCAACTACTAGTTCTCCTGTCCTTAAACTGCCCATAAAATTATAGGGGTTTTTTCTGTTTAGATTACTTAATACAGGAAATCAGAATTGCGTGTTGTTCATTAACAGCTCTCTAGAAATTACTCAACAACTATAGAGTTTAATTCACAGGGAGTGGCATGAAGCTCTGTCAGGGGAGGTTTAGGCTAGATATTAGGAAAAGGTTCTTCACCCAGAGTGTGGCTGGGCACTGAATCAGGCTCCCCAGGGAAGTGGCCACAGCACCAAGCCTGGCAAAAGTTCAAGGGGCATTTGGACAATACTCTCAGGTACATGATGTGATTTTCAGGAATGTCCTGTGCAGGACCAGGAGCTAGACTTCAATGATCCTTGTGGGTCCCTTCCAACTCAGAATATTCTATGATTTTGTGGTTCGTAGAGAACTGCATATTTTTTCAGCTTTTCAAAATCCTCTTGCAGAATTCTGTAGCATATACTGCTCTTATTGCACAGCTATGATTCTCTGAGAATCTTACAGTATCATCACCATTTTCTGTTTAATTCTATAGTCTGTCGTGGAAGAATGGTGGATGTAATGTTTTTCTCATAGAATCATAGAGTCAATCCTTTGGATTGGAAGAGAACTTTAGAGATCATCCAGTCCAACACCCTCCTGCAATGAGCAGGGTCATCTTCAATTACATCAGGTTGCTCAGAGCCCCATCCAACCAAACCTTGAACACTGCCAGAAATGGGGCACTTACCATATCTCTGGGACACCTGTGACAGTATTTCACCACTCTCATCATAAAATTACTTCCTTATGTCTTATCTAAATCTACTCTCAGTTTAAAACCATTACTCTTTGTCCTATTACAACAGGCCCTGCTAAAACGTCTGTCCCCTTCATTCTTATATGCCCACTTTAACTATTGAAAGACTGCAACAAGATCTCCCAGGAGCTTTCTGTTCTCCAGTCTGAACAACCCCAGCTCTCTCAGTCTTTCCTCACAGGAGAGGTGCTCTATCCCTCTAATCATTTCTGCAGCTCTCCTCTGGACCTACTCCAACAGATTCACATCTTTCTTGTGCTGGGGGCCTCAGAGCTGGATGCAGTGGTCCAGGTGGGGTCTTACAAGAGTGGAGTAGAGGGCCATAATCCTCTCCCTTGACCTACTGCCCACACTGCTTTTGATGCAGCCCAGAACAGAGCTGGCTTTCTGGGATGTGAGTGTACATTGCTGGCTCATGTTCAGCCTCTCATCCACCAGCATTCTCACATCCTTCTTGGCAGGGCTGCTGTCAATCTGTTCACTCTCCACTCTGTATAGACACTGGGAGTTGCCCCAACCCAGGTGTAGCGCCTGGAACTTGGTGTTGTTAAACATGAGGTTCCCATGGTCCCACTTCTTGAGCTTGTCCAGGTCCCTCTGGATGGCATCCCATCCTTCAGGTGTGTGAACTGCACCACTCAGTTTGGTGTCAGCTGCAAATTTGCTGATGGTGGACTCGATCCTGCTGTTTGTGTCATTAATGAAGACATTAACCACTACTGGTTCCCCTCTGAGGAACACCACTTGTCACTGATGCCCATCTGGACATTGAGCCATTGACCAATAGCCTGTGGATGTGACCATCCGGTCAATTCCTCACTCACAAAGCAGTCCACCCATCAAATCCATCCCACTCCAATTTAGAGAGAAGGATGTGGTGAGAGACTGTGTCAAAGTCCTTACGGAAGTCCAGATAGGTGATATCTGTAGCTCTTTTCTCGCCACTCCATCAGAGAAGGCCTCTAGGCTGGTCAGGCAGGACTTGCCCTTGGTGAAGCTGTGCTGACGGTCTTGAACATTTCCCTGTTCTCTGTGTGCCTTAGCTTCTAGGAGGATCTGACTTCCCAGGCACAGAGGTACCACTCCACCATCATCCACCCTCTCTGTGCTGTACCTTGAAATGTAATTTGTGGTTCACAGACCCACCAGCTGGTTCTTTGAGTTGGTGTGGTCTTTTCCGGGAATCCTGTAGGATTCCACCAGACAATCACAGGGGACCAGAAGAAGGGAAGAACATCTGGGACAAAGCCTGGTTGCTCCATGGTCCTTCTGTTCCTCCCAGTAGTGCATGCAGGTGAGAAATTCCACCTCACAGGCAACAGGTAGGATCTCCAACTTGCCATGAAATCAATTACCACATACAAAATAATATTTGTCATATACTAGGGATGAGTTAAAAGAGCAACATTTTAATGCTTAACCAGTATTTCTGTTTTCATTTCCAATTTCCTTACAGCTGCTACTGCAGTCAGACCATGTGGAAGGGCTGCAGCAAGGTCCCACACTCCATCCACACAATCTTGCCAAAATCGTAGGTACAGCCACCAGATGCAAGAGGAAGGGCACCAATAAACATATCCTCCAACTGTCTCCCCAGGGCTGAAAAGCTATTTCCCAGGTAAAGATGCTGTAAGAAGCACTGAGTTTCCCTGGACGTGGATGGTGTCATCTTTTGGCTCCTCAACAAATGGCCACCCCCACTAGCTGTAGTATAACAGGGTCCCCAAACCCCTACTTGCCAGGGCAGGGGAAAAGTTTGTTTCTTACTCAAAAGCAAACAGGGAAGAGAGGTCCATAGTTGAAGACCTGCATGAAAATGCTGAGCCCAAACATCATTGTAGAAAGGGCTGTCTGCTCCCCAAGGGAAGGTGAACTGGCAGCCAAGTTGGACTCCAGCACAGGCAGTGCCCCTAGCACAGGCAGTTCCCTCTCCAATAGGGCACAACAGGTGCTGGCAGCAGGGTCCTGGAGAAGGCAAGTGGGGAACCAGTTCCAGAATCCATCGGGGAGAGCAGTCAGAGGAGATGGAGCTGAAGATGGGACTGGAGACAAGCTACAACATCTGGATGAGGGGTATGTGTAGGAAACAAGATGCCTACAGCATAGGTCCAAGCTGTCTCCAGAAGACAGAGATGGTGACTGAAGGTCCATGCCTGAGCTGAAAAGGGGCTCACACTGGGAAGGGAGTGAAGGCCCCAGGTGAGTCTCTTCAGGTCCCTGAGTCACTTTTGTGCAGGCTCCCTTCCCAGCAAGGAGTGGCATCACACCTCTCAGAGATCTAGGTTTGAAGATTAACTTTCTGGGTGTTGCAAGGGATTGCAGATCCTCTAGACAGGCAAATTGCAGCTGTATGCTCCAGCTTGCTCTATGTTAAAAATAAACCCAATCCCAAAAATCCCATTCATCATACATATAGACAAGAGACAGCTGCTTGTTGAGAATATTACAACATTACCAGCTTTTGTTCTTCTACTTGTATTATTTTTGCCCAGCTCCAGTCTGCGGTGGATCTACCACAGGCACAAAGCCATAGAGTCTCCACAACTTCTGTTAAACTGAAACCTTACAAGGAATAGCAACTGACTGGGTGCAACATCATGTACTTCTATACAAGTTACAAACAGGTAGAAAGCTGGAAAATATTCAGACGAATTCTGTCAGTGTTGACAGAATGTTACAGAATGTTATTGTTCTGTCAGTGTTGACAGAATAGTTACACAGTTGGTGTGTAACCATTTTCTCTGCTAACTCAAAGAATGAGGTAGTGAAAGAAAGAGGGGAAGCCAAACAAAACCTACAACAGCAACAAACCAAAACCAAAACCAAACAAACAAAAAAACAAAGGCCAATGAAAAACATACAAACAAAAATAATCCAAGAAAAAAACAAGCCAAGAAAAAAAACCAACCCAGAACCAAAGCAGCAGCAAAACCCATCCCAGCAGAAAATGTCATGGGGTTTGGCCAAGGACTGTGAAATGCGCTGTGTCCGTGCAACATAACCTCGACATTCTGTGACTTTTTCTGATGTGAACTTCAGCTGTCCTCCGTCTGCTGCCCCAGAGGCTGCCACCCAGAGGAATAGATTTTTCCAGATGCTGGTTAATGAAGAGCAGTGCCTGCCTCCTGGAGAAGGCTTGGCTTCAAATTAGCAGTAAGTCGATTATCTTTGTCTTTGGACTTTGAATAGGTGGTGTCTGAGAAGAAGTTTAGCATGCTTTAGAAAAAGGTGGACCAGAGCAATGTGCATTACACTGTGCTAGCAGGTACAACATGAAGAAAGCCCACACACAGCAAGGAAAATAGACAAACTGGTTAGGCCTCTTTGTCCTGCTGCTTGCTGTTCAACTAGCTAATTTGCTTGGGATTGGCCTAGTGAGAGAGGTGGGTTTTCTGCATAGGTTCCTCGATTTCTAGCACCATATCTCATTTTTATTTTTCTCAGGCAACTGTGGAGAACACTTTTATAAATAACGCCCCCCTGAATTAACATTTTTTGCCATGTTTTTTCATGATGTCTTTCTGTGTTTCAGTTTTGGTGTGTAGAGTAGTTCAGAAGGGTTTAATGTCTGAGCCAAACCCAGGTGCCTGGGAGCTTCCAGAAGCCTCAGAAGCTAGTGAGGAGCCCAGGCCACCAGCAGTGATCACATGGGCTGTGGGGCCAGTAGAATCTGCTGGTCAACCCATCACACAGAAAGAAACAACCCAGCAGCTAGTCTGTCAGAAGCAGTTTTCACATCTCTTTCTAGCTGGAGAATCCAATCAGAAAGAAAATTTTGATCTTGAAATGGAGTCACCAGCAGGCAAGCAGATTTGTCATGGTTGAGTCTTAATGAGCTGAGACTTGAGGCAGTTGGGGTCTTTTACTTTATACTCCATAAATATATTACTTCTGAACCACAGGATTGAGTCCAAACTTTCTTGCAACCCTCTCTGGTGCGTAAACCTAAGATGAACCCTCAAAATCTGTGCTGGGATTTTTTGGCACTCAGTTGTGTGTAGAGCCAACTTTGGAAGTGTTAGTA
>NW_008669833.1:0-2387 GCF_000695815.1 Acanthisitta chloris | reverse complement strand
GGTCTAATAACAATGGTAGGGTTGACTTGACGACCTTTGAGGTCTCTTCCAACCTGGTTGATTCTATGATTCCATGAAATCAAATGAGAAAATGGTGTCATCTCATGTAATTGATTTTAGGAGTGAAAAATACACAAGTGCCTACTCTATCCTGACTGTTACAGCACAAGTATCCCTCCTCACCTGTTTTTTTTTAAATCTGTAGAATAGAAATAACTGTAGTGTAATGGAAGTGGTCATGAGTATAATGTAAGAGCCCTCAGGTTAGTGCACAAAATATTGCAGATAGCATTGTCAGAATGAAGTATCATGCAAGCAAAACATAAATCCCAGTTTCATTAAATTAGGTTTAGGTAAATTATTTTGATCTTCACAAAAACCACATTTATAATTTTGAGCACCATGATAGAAAAGACAAGAACTATAAAATTAACACATAAGTTGAATTCTTGATATGCTTTAGTCCAGTATTTCATGTTTCAGTCCAATTTTGTGTCAATAAACATTCAGTAAATATGTTGCATGTTGAGACAGTCTACATGGGACTCAGTTCATTGAGATGACAGTGGTACCCAGGGCTGGACTCGGTGCTGATGGGATCATCAAATGGCCAGCCTATGTGATTCATGCCTGAAAGCATCCAGAGCCTAAATGCAAATCCTTTTCATCGTGTGTATATTAGAACCAAACACAGACACTACAAAAATCATTTCAATATTCTACAAGAAATCAAGAGTAAATGCCCACAGTGTCCCTGGGAAATACCATAAAAATCCACAAGCACAGTTACCTGTTACAAAAGTAAACACTTGCCTCCAGCCCTGCAAGTGCACTATCGCACCTCTCCCCACAGGCCAACACTCCCCTATGAGCACAAAAATTGCAGTCACAGCTGGTCAGCACCTCTGCCTGGAAAATCCCACTGCTCTATTCCTGCTCACTCCATAGCCCTTTCTCTTTGTAAAGTCGTCTCTGAACAGTGTTCCCACCATGTGCACCATGGCTCCTACACTAATTTAACACTCCCCTCCTACCCACCTCAACACACACAGCCGCCCAGATCAATACTACTTTGCACATAAATTACATCTCTCAGGCTTATGGCCCCACCTTCTACAACATCCTTCATGCTCTGTTGACCTTTATTTTCTCCCTGAGCTAAGGAGAGGTCATCCCTGCCCTGAAAAAAAACCCCAACCCTAATAATAATAACAACAGTAAAACCCAGCAACAACAATAACAGCAATAATAATAGCAGCAATACAGGCAACAAAATGAACAGTGGTGAGCCTCTTTTTGCAGTTTTTCTATACCTGTTTCAGCCAGACTTGCTCATATGCTCTTACACTTCTGGAGTAAAGCCAAGTGCCTTGCAGAAATCTCTTTTTTCTCACCCAAGACTCTGTGTTTCTCACCTAAATTTGTACCCTCTTCAGCACCAAAAATGAAACCTGTTTGAAGAGTGCCTTTCCCCTGTGTCTGCTATGTCTGTGCTCTTCATGAAATAGGAATAAGAGCTAGTTCTGCCAAAGGCACCCATGGATGAATTGTGACTAAATGGAGGCAAAAAGTTCTTTCAGTGATCCATCTTTCATGGGAATCAAACACAAAGGAACAAAGATGATCCAGATCATGGTGATTGCCCCCCTTACTTATCCTTCCCAGCCCAGTCCCTGAAGCCAGAATGAACCCTGCCCTCTCCCAAAGAAAAACCTGAAGTCCAAAGCCTCTATGCTCATCACAGTCTCTGGATGCCCATGGAGAGGGAGCAGCCAACAGCTGCACAGTACCAGAAGACATGAACCTCAGTTTCCAGTCCTATACTGATCTGGCTGATAGCCTGGCTTAACAGTAACAGCCGTAGTAGTTTTGAAGAAGCCCTTAGCCTCGCCCTCTGAGAGCTAGGGATTCCTGTGTGTGAATGAAAACTTAGAAAACACCATCATCAGAACACTGACTTTATTAATAGAGACAAACAAAGGATTAAAACATGGGTTTGCTGAAACATACAGTGTACCTGTGGAGGGCAGACATATTTATATACATCAGTTCATTGTAGAAATGTGAGCCACTTGTTCTAGATGACAAGGATATCCCCAGGTAGTTTGCAACGGATCCTGACAGCTTTCTCTCCGTGGTGGCTCTGGTAAGCAACCGATTTCCCCCCAGCCCCACTCCAGACAGGCTAGTACTGGACCTCTGAACACCATCAGTATCTCATATGGGACTTTCTACAGCACAGAGTGAGCACAATTGGATTTGGCCTGAGGCCAGTGGTCCGGGTGAGACCCACCACGGGCTGTGAGCTGAGTGCTCTGGGGTGTGCCGAGCTGGGTCTTCTCAGCTGCAAGGCAAGAAAGAAGGGGTCAAGGATGCTTTGAACACAC
>NW_008669832.1:1815-3263 GCF_000695815.1 Acanthisitta chloris | reverse complement strand
ACACTTGCCTTGGTACCTGTTCTTTCCAGCTCTCTGTCGTCTCTGAAGGTTTCTCCCCTAGTTTCCTGTCAAGAGAACTCTTCAAAGGACTGGAGAAAATGAGTCTTTTTGGAAGCCATCTGTGCTACAGAGCTGCCTGTCTTCTCGTTGTTGTTGTTACCCAACTAACTACAGCTTGCAGCCCCAGACAGTGGGATCTCTGTTTTGAAGTGAGCATCCTTCCTTGGGTTTCTTTCAGAGAGCATTGTGAGTGTGGGAGATCCTGAGCAGAGATACACTGGATTGGACAGAATTGCCAGAGGGTAAGTCAGACCACAGTTCCTTCGCCAAAACCAAGGGCCAGGTGTTTTGCCTGGTGTAACATCAAGCCTGAAGTCAGGCAAGCTCCAAACATGTTCAGACACTGGGGTTAGATCCTCCCATCTCTGAGTACTGGTTAGAATTTATAACTGTGGTCGGAAGGCATTGTCGAGGACAATTTGATGTGCAGCATGGAGCAGGACCAGCAAGGTCTCCTGTCCCCTCCAGTGTGTGGCACCTGTTTGCCAATTTTCTGAGGAGAAATAATTTTTGAACATCTCAGAATAATGGGGCCATGGTCAAGAAAGAAGAAAAACTTTATTACCTCAAAGAGCAACTGACCTCCTGACAGCTGTTAGCTAACAGTTCTTAGTAACATGTCCTTCAACCATGTGGCTGGAAACGATATGCAGTGTTCAGGAGTATATGTGGTTATGCACATAATTTAGAAACTGCAAGCTGAGATGAAATAAGAAGTTCTCTTTTCTAGTAGAGAAACTTCAGTAATAGACACAGTGCTGATGCAGCCTAGAGGAAAATGCATCCTAATGGCAGATGACCTGGCAGGGTGGCTGGAGAGTAGTTTCCTTGCATGCTGGAGAAAGGCATGTCTAGATCCTGTCCTCAAACGGCTGTCCCAAGTGTGTGGTGTTGCCACAGTTTGGCATACAGATTCCAAGTAGAGATCTGAGAAGAGAGCAATAAGAGGTCTGTGGAGTCAGCAAGGCAAAATGGAAAAAGAAGGAAAGCTATTACTTTCTAGCTGTTGCAGACACCCTCCCCTTTCCCTATGTCTGCTTAGGTTTTGAACTAAATCAACCCACTGCCTGTGCATTTGAGATTTGTACCAGCCCTTCCTGTTGCCCCTAAGTTTTCTCTTGGACACCCTGCATGGCAGAGGGCTGGTAGGTTGCTGTGCTGTTGGCTGAAGCCAGGTGTTTAACGAACACTCCAGGCAGCAGAGATCTCCTGTCTGGGCTGGCTGTCACTCCTCAGGACTAAACGGTTTCTCCTTTCTTTGCTCCCTTTGTTTCTAGGGGCTACAGAACGGTTTATAGAGCAACCGACAGTGCCACAGGAAGAGAGGTAAGTGTCAACAATGTCAGCAGATTTGGTAGCTATGAAGTGCTTTCCAACCTGGTGTGAGC
>NW_008669832.1:0-918 GCF_000695815.1 Acanthisitta chloris | reverse complement strand
CTTGCTAGCCGGGGACCAACAAGGGTGTATCCATAAAATGCCATATACAAGATTATTTCTTTTTAAACTCAGAAAACAATTAAAAATCTAAACCATGTTCCAGATTGTCCCTTAGAGTTGTAAAATCAAAATTCAACAAGCTAGGAAATGTTGGGATTGCACTTTCAGAAGTAACCTTAATGCTCTTTTTAGGAAAACAATAGCTTAGAGACCATTTTCACTGAGTTGACAAGGCAAAACATCTATGACCATGTGTCCTGTAACTAGCTGGTGAAGAAATCCGCTGTTGTCACGTCAGGGACTAAGCTCTGCTGTGGAATCACAGGGCAGTTGGGCACAGCTCGGATCTATCATTCAAAACCACTCTCTCCATGTTCCTTCTGATCTCGTGCAACAGGCTTCCCAAGGTAATGGGTTTCAGCTCAGCTCTGTCATTCAAAACCACTTGCTCCATTTTAGGTCGCCATAAAGCAAATGAGTGTCCAGGATGAGGAGCTCCAAAAGGAACAATAGTCACCGAACTCCTTGTTGGGAGGGACATGAGGCACCCCAATATTGTCAGCTATTTAGACAGGTAAGGAGTTGTGGTGTCGTCACGAGGATGATCTTCTATGTACTGCAAGGCAAAGGTTCAAAAACCCTTTGATCGCTGGCAGAGAATGGAGCTCTTTATTTTTATTTGTCTAGTCATATACAATGTATGGGAGGAGAGAGCATTTAATTTAGCTATGCACATTCATCTCCATGGCATTGTTTCCTTCTTTCAGCTACCTTGTTGGGGATAAAGTCTGGATCGTTATGGAATTCATGGACGTGTTAGCGTAGAAAACACATAATTTTACCCGATGCTATCAGACGGAGGGACTTCAGACAGTGTTGCGAGAGACGTTGGGATGGGGGAAGGAGAGATAGTACCTG
>NW_008669831.1:39027-61096 GCF_000695815.1 Acanthisitta chloris | reverse complement strand
TATATATATATATATACACACTGCAACCCTAGTGAACATGTGCTAAGCCTGACATACTATCATTCAAAAATACAAAAAGTTAAATATTATCACAACCACAGCCTGTGTGTGCTTCCCAAAACTTCCTAATAGATTACAGTCTGCATCTAAATTCCCAGATTTTCTTCTACCCTTCAGATTTCTTACATTCTAAAGTTGCATTGCTCAACTGTGCTCTAGCCCACCATGATAGATGAGAGTTCCCTAAATCTTGTTTTTAGAATACTTTTGGATATGGCAGTGCTAAAACACTCTAGAGAATGAGTTACAGTCATGATTCATTCAGATCTTTCCTTTTTGGAGGTCTTGGCACACCTTTACGTATTCAACACTTATGAGGTTTCAGTAAAAGATTTCTAGGCTTGATAGAGAACTAAGAACAGCACACAGAGAAGGACTTCTGCTAATGAAAACAACATTAAAGTCACTACAGATACATGAGATCATTAATATAATAAGAAAATATACAATACTTAGTTTACCAACTCTTTTTGAACAAGTTCAAAGGCTGAGTTCAAACTACATGGCTGAGGAGAGACCTTAGCACTCTCTACAACTACCTGAAAGGAGGCTGTAATGAGGTGGGGGTTGGTCTCTTCTCCCAAATAACAAGCAACAGGACAAGAGAAAATTGCCTCAAGTTGCACTAGGAGAGGTTTAGATTGGATATTAGAAAAAATTTCTTCATCAAAAGGGATGTCAAGTAGTATAACAGGCTGCCCATGGAAGTGGTTGAGTCACCATCCATGGAGGCATCTAAAAGACACGTAGATGGGGCTCTTAGAAACACGATTTAGTGATGGACTTGATAGTGTTAATGGTTGGACTTGATGATCTTAAAGGTTTTTTCCAACCTAAATGATCCTATGATTGCCTGTTCATCTGGTCAATGAAAGCACATCTTCTGCAAACAAGGGCTGTATCCTGCACTCCTCCTTTCCAGAAGAAATTTGCCATCATTCCACAAGACTCAACTCTGGGAATGTAAAAGTTCTACCTACTCCAGAATAAAGACTGCACAATCTCTGTACTGAACTAGCAGGTTGTTATGCATCCCAGAACACTCACCTACTTTTGCAGAGGATGGTCGGGACAATCTTTGGCTGTAGATCTGAGCAGCTCTCTGAAAAGACGAGAATGGGCCAATGGTGTAGCTACCAGAACGACAACGATGTAACCCTGAAAGGCTAGAATTCTCACTGGACACTGGGTTTGTGAAGACAGAAGAGTTGTCAGGAGCTGTGCTCTGCAAGGACGGTAGTGAGGACGGGGACTGAATGAGCCTGGGACCAACTGGAGGAGCCAGCAATGAATGGTGACCACCCGCCTGTGAATTTTCAGAGGCTGCAGGCTGAGACAATATCCAGGAACTGGTATTTCTCTGGAACGTGGCATCAGAAACGGAGGAAGGAGCACTAGGAAGGCCACATCGAGGTAATTTCACTTCGGCATTTAAGGAGATAGTGGGTCCTTCTGGACCTACAGAAAGATAATGAAAACACTACATGACAAAATCTGCTTTTTAGGTCCTTCAGATAACATCAACACACCAAATATGCCTCTACTCAGACACACCAAAGCTAAAATGACCTCATCTATTAACAAAGACAAGAGGCTCTACATGATAAATACCCTCTTTCAAAGCCTGCCATACCTAGGTATTTCCCCCACAGAGGGGCAGCTATCTCTTTCCTAGCACTCATTCTACAGTGTCTTCCTCCTGTGTTTAAAAGTAAAACCTGAAGTATCTTCCCCAAAATTGGGCATTTGAATCTCTCAGTTTAAAACCATATTAAAAACAATATATACACTCAGTATTTTTTTGCTTGATAAAGACTTAAGACAGTTCACTTACAGGTTGATTTAGCTTCCTTGGGTTTAGAGCCTTTTAATGCTCCTTCTGCAGGCAGATTTGCAACTGAACTTTTGAGCTGATCACCTTTTATTTTTTTCACCACCTCAGGATGGCCTGTAACGAAATCAAGGAGCCAGGAAATAGAACACTGCAAACTGTGGTATCATTAGAACAAGACTGCATATTTTAACCTTGCTATAATGGACATTCTTCCTAATATTTCCCACAGACCATGCAACTATACTGGTGACAACTGTCACAGTCATGCACAGTAGCATGTACTACGAGGTACATATGGCTCGCATTGCACTTCCTTCCATGGAATGTCTAATTAGGCTCAAATATACAGACTCTGCCCTCCAATGCGTATGCTCGCTGATGACAGCACAGTTTAACACACCTTGATTTCTCTCATCCCTTGCTTTGAGTTCAGGATTCTCTGTTCATTTCAATTCTTACTGACTTCAGTTTGCACATTCTCATTTCAGTCATGAGCCACCATATCTAGTTCCTTATAAATGCCAGGCCAGATTCATCCCATTTCACTTCAGGCAAGAAAGGTAAAAGTGCAGTTCCTCTAGTCTTCACATAAGAGCAAGTTAAAAAAAGAAAAAAAAAAAAAGCAACCCCAAGAAACCTGAGTAACATGATCAACAGGTTGTTGACTTTTCATGGACTGAAGTTAAACTGGATTTGTCTGGGCAATATGATCCCAGAACTGCCTGCAAAACTTACCAGCTTGGAGCTGTTTCTCTGACTGGTGACTGCCCTTGCTGGGTTTTGTGCTTGTGGAGTTTGTTCCTAGGAAGATACTTGCTGATTTGTTTTTGTGTGTGTAAAATGTCAGCACTTCCTCCAGGTCACTTTCACTACAATAAAGAGAGAAGAGTGGATGTAGAGTGAGGATGCTAAGCTTTTCTGCATTCATGTAACAAAGACAATAAATGATAAGGAGACTGAAGAGGGGAGTGGAAAAAAGGTGAGACCAGACAACCTAATGATTTGCTCAGTTCTGCAGAGTAAGAGCAGAAGGAAAGCAACATGCCTTTGTTAAACATCAGATTCCCACTGAAATGCCATTTTCTTATGCAGTAGGAAATCAAAGCTATTCAGGAGCCTTCCCAGGATAAATAGTGAGCAAGTGAAAACTCCATACAGGACATTTAGAATCAATGGTCATAGCATATGTATAACCAAACACAATTGCCATCCATGTGACATCAAAGTTAGAGAGCCAATGAGACAATCTCAACTAAGAAGTAACATTTATTACCCATTTTCTCCACTGCTGCATTCACAGCACTGCAGAACAAACACTCAAAGTGGAAATCTACACCTTTTGCTTGACTCCAAATAGCTATCTCACTAATTTAAGCTTCAAGCACCGTGCAAAGTAGTGTCAGATATAGTTTTCAAACATACCTCATACTTCATAAGAAGCAGAAAGATCATCACTAGAAATTGTCTTATCATTGGCAAACTGGCTTTTGCTGTTCTTTATCACTCAAGCAAACAACCAAAATTCTCCAGTCCCAGCCTAGACTGTACATCAGGCCACAATGGCATAGTAGACAATAACATGGAAACAGAAGACCTAAGCAGCCATCTTTTCTCAGTTATGGCAAAAAGAAAAATTACCTGCCCTAGCAGGCAATGGTCACTTTAGCAGCCAGAAAGGTCAGACAACCAAGAGCACGTCATGGGACCATGTAATATGCATCTATAGTGACAGGAGTAGATCTTAAGGTGTACAATAGTCAGACATCTTTATCATTCTTTAACAGAACTCTCTCTGAAATCAACAAGATTTTTCTAGGAGCCTGTAAATCTGTTGCAGTAATGACTCCATCAATTATATCAGCAAAATGTAAAATTAATAATTTTCATGAGAATTTAGCATCAAAAAAGACTGTGAAGCCTCCTGAACTTAGTTAAGATGCCTGAGGTATCACCCACTTCTAATCAGTCACTAAGCATGCTATCCAGAGAAAAAGAAAGAACAGTTTCATAACTGGTCATGAAAAAGAAACAGTGATCATCAACCTTCCCAGAGAAGACAGAAGGGCATTAAAACACAGGTTAACTCTACCTGTCCAGATACTGACAGGGGTTCATTCCCATATAGGCATGCTATATATGGGTCAAATAATGGAGTCAAAAGGAATTGCTTTTTGTGCTCCAGAATCAGAGACTTTGAGAATGTAATTCCAGTTCACTGAACAATTTCAGACCTCTCCATAGTCAGACAGTTACAATACCATTGTTTTTCATACAATGCTACAGGCCCTAAGGAGTACTTAACTATTTTCAAAACATGTTTCCTATCAGACTCTTGTAAGTTTCAGGCAGGTAAAGTTCAGAGATAAAAAATGCTGGTTTTTCATTGTGAAAGTAACTGCTTGCACTGAACAGCCTTAGCAGGTTGAATAAGAGGCCTAACTCACTTTCTTGCCCATCTCAAAAAGTCCAGACTGGAAGACTTCTGGGAGACAGCAAGCATGAGATTTGTTTCAGGGAGCAGAAATTTGAGAGTCAGAGCCATAACAACTGTTCAATCACAGAAGCTCAGGATCACCTGAGCAACAGTTCTAGTTTCATTCTCCTTCCAAAGTTCTGCCATGTTTGCTCCAGCATCACAGGAAAGGAGACCAATAGCTCACCAGCATCAGTCTGAAATTTACACAGACCAGGGCAACCACTGCTGTCCTTTGGGAAGCTACTTAATGGTCAAAACATCTACTGTATGCCCTTCTCTATGCACCAGATGCTGAAGTTACAAGTGTTTGGCTGCTGGAAGAGAGAAAAGAAAAAAGACAAGCTCTCTGTGCCCCAGCAGGAGCAGGTCCTACAGTCAGTAAAGGTGTCTAAAGGCCTTTAGATCCATCAAATCATCTTTAGAACAATCCCATCACCTTCAGGACTGGGAGATCCTTCAAAGGGAATAAAATCTATTCCTACCTTGCTCTGGTAATAAAGTTCTGAAAACCTTCAGGATTCACTCCCTCCTCCTCCTCTTCCTGTTTCTTTTTTGATTGTTTCTGAACCATCTGCTCCGTTTCCTGTTAATAAGCAGTATCAGTAAGTGTCTCTGTGTTCCACAGCAGAGCTACAGATCCAAGAATACAAAAACAATTCCATGGGATCTAAGAAAAAAGAATGTCAACTCCAAGGAGCCAAATTATAAGTATTTCACTATGTACAACAGCTTGAATAAATACAGAGAGCCCCAGAGACAGCATCCTAAGTACACAGTAAACTCCTCATTCCTCACCTGACATAACTGATTTGCTGAGAAAAGGTCAAGCTTTCACAGGAACGTGCTGTTCCTTCAAATATACTCTTTGCTGGGACATAAGGGGGAAAAAAAATTAAAATGATTCTTTACACATATTAGGTCCTTTCTCTACTTCTACTGTTTCTGTCACAGAGTTCCTCAAAACAGCTTTTAGTTCAGCATTTGCCCCAGAAGTAGATTGATATTGATGAAGAAAGGAGGGAAAATATTAAATTATATTAAAGGAACTCAGTCAAGGATGTCTGTGGATGGCATCCACATTTTCCACTGTAAACTCTACATTCTCTTGAGTTAGTTTCTTTTGTCATGCAGCAAATTGCTGAGGGCTTATATACATACCAAAACCACAGTGCTTTAGCAAAAGCTAAGAAAGCAAAACAGTACTGCCTGTGGCAAACAAGTTTCAGTACACTAAACTATAATGAAATATACGGTAAGCCTTTGTGTGAGAGAATGGGAGCAAGCTCTCAGACATAAATGATCTTTCTATTTTACACCAGTAGAACTTGTTGACACTCGAAGTTATATTGATACAGACATTCTTCTTCATGAAAAAACCCCAAACCTTCATGAAATACCAATACCAGAATAAAAGCTTTATCTGACTAGACTTGACACCCCCCTCACTAACCTTCACCTTGAGCATTCCTAGGATGAAAGGGTCAGATACATCTTTTGCAAGATAATTCATGCAGGGGAAGAAAAAGCCAGCATGGGACATCTCTACCTTTCACTACTTAAGTAAATATGTGATCTGTTTTACTTAGTTTCCTGGAGGTAGTGTTTTTTCTTCTGTGTCATTACAGAAGATATATAATGGCTAGTAGGAGTCCCTACTAAATCTGAAATTACAAGTCAATGAAAGCAGTCTGTATGTTGGAATCAGACATCAAAAAAACTCACGGCCTAACAGTCTCTCAGTGGCTTAAACATGTATGCCCTAAAAGCTCAAGTGATATGTTCTCACTTGTTTTAACTGAGAAAATATGTTTATGCACTGATTTATTACCAGCTACACAGCTTTATTTTGCGAATTTACTCAAGTGTTAGCAGAAAATCCTGATGTTTGAATACAATTTGAGTGGAAATTATATCCAAAGCAGCTGCATTCTTCACTCACCACAGAGCCACCCAAGTGTTTTGTGGTTACTCCTAACACAGTAATTCAGTGAGCATTAGGCATACAAGGCACTCCCTGGAAAAGATTTGGTTCAATACCAACCTCGCTTAGACAGATCAAGTTACCAGATGTCAGTTCTGACAGGGTAATCTAAGTGAACATCCTCTGCTAACGAGTAGGAGCTTGGAGGCCTCTGTGCACAGCAGCCTCTGAAATCAAAATTTCAACTACCCTTGTTCTAACACTAAAGAAACACTAAAGGGCAGAGGAAAGGGGAAGCTGTCCTTGCAAAACAAGGATTAGCATGAAACCACTATGCTAAGAACAGCATCTTCTACATTGCAAGGTGCAAAAGTTATTTAAATTGAGACCTACATCTCCTTAACACTGAGCATGCAGAGTCCCTTATTACAGATAAGTAGCAGTCCCTCAGGATACTAAACAAATGGTTAAATACGTATTTCATACCATTCTGTACAAAAAAATTATCTCTAAAGAAGCACCACAAAAATGAGAAGTGGGAAGAGGCATTACCAAGCACTAAAATTGAAGACAAGGCGAAGAAAAAGCAAACTGCCAGTTAAATTCCACTTCATTTCAGCACTTCTTTTTGTTTTTATGCACATGATTACTGGACTGCATATATAATGTAATATGACTGTGTCTATCTGACAATTTGAACAGACTGCATCCACCATTACTGCATGCACAGCTGCAAGCAGACCATGTAAATGACAGACCAGTGCCTCTGGAACAGCCTGCAGGAGACACTTTAGAAAAAGGTAACAGAAATCAAAAGAGGGACCAGAAGAAGAATCCAGAAAGAATTAGTCACCTTGTTATAACAGATTATGAACTCTCCCAGCTGGTGAGCCAGCACACGCCGACGATCGCTTAGCGCTAAACGACGGCTGGGGAAAAGCATCCGCAAGGACTGGTGAAGGTTGCTGGCAGCTCGCTTCAGAAAGCGTATCACAAGCTCCTGCCAGCAAGAGAGACGGAGTTAACAATGGACCTTATGCAAGACACAGGGAGAAAAGAATAGAGGTACTACAGTAGAGTAGACTGGTAAGAACTAAACACAACATCCTGAGAAAATGAGCTGTAACTGGCAGACAAAAGTATTCTGCAATGTGCACTTTTAATACACAAATCCAAGGTGGGAGAGAACAATGATGGTGTGCCTTGCCTAAGGTGGGTCAGAATTTGGAACATGTGAAAAGTGTTTGTCTGAAAAGCATAGTAGACAAAGGAAAAAGAAAATAACCAAGCAGCAAAAAGCATCAACAATACAGAAAAACCTGTGAAGTAAAAAAATACCTTAGGACAATGTTTCCAAAAAACAACTTGCAATGTGCTAAAGAAGGCCTGTGACAGAGCATACTGACATAAAACCCTCTCAGCACTACCAGAGGGAAGGGGATCTTGGTCAGATATCTCCACTACAGTAGTGTAGCCTTATTTCATCACTTTTCATATATATACACATTATTGCCACATCCTCCCCACAGCAACAGATGACTACATTGCCAGACATGTAAATCCAATCCCCCACCATGTCTGTTTGAACTTTGGTGGGGGATACATATGGCAAGGCAGATCCAAAGGAAAGATGCATCCTGTGGGTATTTTGAACCCCTTCTGTCTCCCCTCTGGATTTGCTTTTGCTTTGGAGCTCTGCTAATGCATAAATGAGCAGCCTCACAGCCAAACTATTGGATTTCACAGCTCGCCTCTCACTGCCATTACTCCAGGCTGGGTTGATCTGTTATTTTAAACATTATTTTTCACAGTACAGCAGACAGTGACTCTCAAAGAGCCAGTTTTAATTTCCACTTGGAAAGAGCAGAGGTAACATTTTCCACTGAGCTGACTGATGGTTCTTGACACAGAATTTTATCTCTGAAGTGCACTGGCTGTTTCTCTGCAACATGCATTCAGTGAGAATACCGTCAAATGTTCAGAAAGCTCAAGAGCCTACTGTACAAAGCTCTTTTAGGAAGGATTGTGAGGGGATCTGGGCCTGCTGCACGCTAAAATGCATACACATCAAATACAGGGCCTTAAAATACTGTCTAGAAAAGTTCACATGTTTTTGTTGGTTTAAAAAAACCAACCAAATTAAAAACCCAACAAAAAAACCACAAACAAACAAACCAAAACAATGCTAGAAAGTTTCTCTCTTCAGTGGCTTTTACCTTCATTTCCTCTAGCTAGAATGCAAGGAAGATTCTTCAGTACAGATGTCTGGATACAATAAAACAGCACATAGGAGAACAAGCTTAACCAGGTACCTGTTGTATTTGAGTAGATGTATGCTTTGTTTAATGTAGCAGAAACCAGATACTGCCAAGCACTCTTAAAAAAACCTTTGAGAGAAGAATTCAAAAGCAGGTAAGCTCAGAAATCAGTGAAGGAGAAACAGCAAAAGATCTGAGCAGCCTGAATGTCAACCACAGTCCAGTCATTAAGAGCTGTCTACTCTATCACTGCTCTGAGGTCAGTCAGCAGTCTGACCTCATCTGTATATTAAAAACAGTACTGGCAGCTGGACAGTGATAGACAACCATAATCTCAGTTGGACTTCTGTTCTTGCAAAGATGGGAACTGACCTCAAAACTCACAAGGCAGATTTCACTTTAGCTTCTCAGTCTGGCCAACACAAAGCTTCTTACCATTTGCTCATCCTCTTTGGCAGCCCAGGCAGGATTCTGTATCTGGTCACCAGCCTCCTCCATCAGTCGGGACTGAACATGCTGCAGATAGGCAGAGAAAGCCCTGCGAGCTTGCACTTTGCTGTGGACCAAAAGAATCAATCAGCTATCTTCAGAGTAGTAATGGCAAGAGTTACAGCAGTCAGGCACAGCTTATGAACCACCACACAGTCAGCAAGGACCTCTCAGGTGCACTGATATTGAAGCTCAAACAAAGGAGGACCCTTTCACCCCATCAGCGTTTTCAAGCAGACCTTCAGTTCACCAAGACGCAGTAGGGATTACAGGAGATACAAAAGACAGAAGATACTCTCTAAGATCATCTCTAAGTAGGGAATGCTCTTTCTGCCTTTCACAGCCTTGGTTACTCTCCTCCAAAAGCCAGTAACATGAACATCAGTTAAACTGTGTTTTTTTTAAACCAAATTCAAGGCCTCTACTGGGCCTCTGTCTTCACAAACATTTTGAACACCACAACAACAGACCATAAAATAAACAAAGGGCTTGGTACTGCTGCCAGAGTTATAACAAAGGCCTTGTAATTCCCATTGGAAATGAAAGAATTAAATCTGTGAAAGTGAGCTCTTCCCCTGCTGGCCCAGGGACATGAGCCAAATTTCATTGAGCAAGGCACCACTGAAGAATGAAAGAACATCAGCAAAATCTGCTGTGCAGCAGGCTAAACATGTTGAGAAGCTGTGAGCATGAACTGAGGAGAGGACTGGGAGGGACACATCGCTTCTTATTCCCTCACAATGGTAGTCACTTCAGCATATGCATCTGTTGCAAGAGAAATTGCTGAAAGTTTTGCCTAATTCTGTTCATTGTCATCTTGGTCTAAACCCTGTCCTGGAACAGTCTGCTTTCCTAGTCTCTGCTCTTCCTCATAGTTTCCCTCATCATCTCTAGAAGCTTTTTATAAGTATGCAGCAGCAGGCCGGCTTTAGCATCTGTGACATATTCCCCTTCCTATCACAGGTAATAACCTGATATTTTTTAAAAAATTTTGGAGCTTCATCTTAAAACAAACCAGAGTTTTGAAACCATTGCTTTCCTGGAAAACTATTACAAAACTTACTGTTCTAATAATCAGGAACCTTCTTTATTATCCAGCCCAGCTTCATTCATGAGCAGTTTATATTTGCTTTTTATTTCTCCAACACTGTCCTGTATCTCAAATAATTTAATCCCTGATGGGTCTTGTACTTTGAATGTATTTATTAACAACAATTACATCCTTTCATAGTTTTCATTTAATTAGTGTGAACTATCCAAATCTTTCAGTGTCTTCTAACAAAGCACCCACACTGGTGACATGATGAGACTAGCAGCTCATCTTCACCCATTCCAGCCACAATTTACCTTCCATGAACACGGGTGATAGCAACTGTATATAACACTCCGTGTGAAGTCTCAGAAGTATGTCAAGTGACAAACCCTAGACCACATTTGGTGTTTTCATGCATTCATGAGCTAGAGCTTCGCAAACCTCCTGTGATCAACAAGCATACGAGATATTTTTCCTTATAATTAATTTCCAGTTGATGAACACCCAGCTGACTGAATTTCTGCTGCAAATTATTAGTTCTTAAAAGCATACCCTTGCACTTTGTGCAACTGAATTTCATCCTAGTTATATTATTCCTACCCTCATGGCCATCCAGTTCTTCTCATATTTATTTGACTACTTTTCTCTCATGGTAATAACTCCCAAATCTTTTCTATTGGCAAATTTCATCAGCACATTTCTACATTTTGTGTCATTCTTGAACTGATCGTTAAAATCAGCCTCTGATTCCTGAGGAACCTCACCATATTTTTCCTACTTGTTCTCTGCTTTTTAGAAATATTCTACATCAGTCTCTGGAATGCCATTAAAAACTCTGTGCAGCAATTTAGTCTTTCTGGTTTATAGGTCTGTAAATTTCATGAACACTTGGTAACAGCGTTACACAGAAATCAAACAACACACTAGGAATTACAGAGATCAATACATCAATTTAGATAAGAACTGAAATTAAAATAAAATACATTGGAAATATCCATGCATCTGCAGCCAAGCACCATTAACTTTTGATGCTTCTGGAATACCATGCCAGGGCCAAAAAGGGGCTAAGCAAATGATGAGTTCATAAGGGTCTCAGACTAATATCCTCTGTGGATAGCTATACAGTACTGCAGCAACTAAAACATGATGAAAACACCTTGTTACAATTTCTGTCTTCCAGGAACTTCAGTGAACTACAGAATGCACAGTAAGCTGTGTAACACCTCTGAGCTCTGTATGCTGCTATTCACCATGACTACATTCTCTTTCCATGTGTGTGGAACATCAGGAGAACTAGCTAAGAACTAATACTCTCTACATCGGGCCACCATATATCAGAAAAGGATCTCCCCTCAAAGCTCCCTAGAGCTGCCAGGTTTGTTTCAGGTGCAACTCAAACTTCTCATGACCAGGAGTTCAAGATTTGTGCTGGCAGAAATTATGGAGCTGCCATTATCAACATAAGCACAGTAATATAGTTCTTTGCCTTCACCTGATACATCTACGACTAAAAACCAAAGAAGGTCCTTGTACTACACTGCTGCTTCTCTGGTGTGTGGGATATTGAAACCAGAGGACGTAAATGCAGGAACAAGTTAACTACCTTTATGTTTTACTTCCCTGTGAATGGCACAGTTGGGGAAACATGTTTCATTTGACTGTCACCTCCAGTAACATCTAATGTGTGGAAGGCAGAGAAATTTCCTTATCAGGCTGACTAAAGGAGAGAGAAGTCCTACACTTACAAAAACTGACCAGAAGGGGCCTGGTATCTTTTGGATTAAAATTTCATTTCAGCTCCTCTGCCTGTTGACTCCACAAGAAAAGCTTTCATCAATGACAGATCAGATGGGACCAAGCCCAGCACAATCTTGGAACGTGAGGTCACCACAAGTCTTGCACATTTCTGTGGGGAATCCCAACAGTGCTGTGTGCTCAGTGAGATTCTGCCAGGAACATCAGACAGAGCTTACATTCTTGGCAGGAGTCAGTTCTGTATATAGGTAGATATAGGCACAGCAGTGCTATGTTTGTTCTCAAAGTAGGTTTCAAAATCTTCCCTGTCACAACAGCAAATGTCCTTGTCACAAGACAACATCTGAACAATCCCCAAATCCATTGGATAATCCATAATTTCTTTCAGAAACTAAACTAAGAAAGCAACAACAAGCAACATTTATTTTCACTACTTGGGACATTTTTCACAGAAAACACTATGCTGCTTCTTGTCTGGAAGATGCAAAATCCTCCTACACATAAAAACATGATCAGACTTTCTTTTAGCCCTTTCCATCCATCTGCAATTAGACAGCTTTTCTACCGATATTCAAGAGGAGGGTCATACTTCTAAACCTCTGGTAGGTTCCTGGTTGGTGTTATTCTATAGCATCTCCTCCAGCAGCTGTTTTTTTGCAAGCAACAGAGCATCAGAACATACTCTGATTCACACTATCATACTCAACAGCATGCAATATGATGTATCAATAATCTATCACTCTCAAATGACCTCCTGATCTTGCTCTCAGGAGGCAATGACCTTGAGCAGAGATTATGATCAGAAGAAAGAATTCTATGATCAAAAATAAAAGCACAAACTATAGAGAGACAGCACTGAGATGTACCTATTCAACCTTTCTTGGATAGTTTAACTTATGCTTATACTCACTTCTTTGGAAGTGCAAAGAATGAGAAGACAAATTTTGGAATGCAGTAGCAGGCATCCTGCATTAAGACAGAGGCATTTTGGAAGCCTGAGTTGACCAAAGAACAGCTTATATCACCAGATTAAAGAATAGCAATGGAAACTATGGGTTATGCTTTATACTGATCCAACAGATCAGGCATTTAGGTAAACTGTCAGACTTGATAACAATCTGCCTTCTGTGCCAACAAGCCCACAGACAGACAAAAATCCAGGCCTCTTTTCTAGGGTATTAGTTGCAAGTCAAAACTAAAGGCAATATGCAGAAATCTCTCACCTCAGGTTCCCACGCTTTTGAAGAATCTGAAGCAAGTTAAACTGAGATTCTGAGTCTGTTTCTTGTGGAAGCAGCTCTTCTCCATCACCAGCTTTCTTGTCAAGTTTTTTTGGCAGCTTCTCCTTACAAGTAGTTTTTATCAGGTCAGAGCCCTTTGGCTTGTTTTTCACCTGGGTGTCTGAAGGAGAACTAAGAGTTCTATCTAGCTCTTCATCTTCATCTGCATCCACCTCCTCTTCCTCCTCACCTTCCATGTCTGACTTGAGGGTCAGCTTTGTTGTTTCTGATGTGCCTGTAATAGAGGAGAAATCACTGATACTTGGTTAAGAAAAAAATGCTTGGTTAAGAAAAAAAAAAAAAAAAGAAGTGGAGAAGACTGTCCTGTTGTTTACACCCTTTGGCTTAACCCTAAACTCTTCGCTGCTAGAAGGACAGAACACCATTTTAGAATAACATCTTAAGCATCACTACCATATTATTCTGTCTGTCTTTCTGCTTGTGTATCAAACAGTTGAGAAGCCCATTTTCCCAGTATCAGAGAGACAGGCCAGGATTCTTGTCTGAACTTTACAAACGAAAAAAAACCCAAACCCAAACCACAGAAATCAAAGAAACAAAGGCATTTTCCTATATTTTATCCTGATTCTTACATATATGCTGACATATATATATGCCAGCACTTGACATATATATCTATATGTATATATACATATACACACACTAAATGTTTTGCATTTTGGGTGTCAAATATAGCAAAGCTGTAAAATCTAAGCTTCCACATGTGCCAATGAAGATCATACACCTTAACATAGCAGAAAAAAATCATTTTATAATATATAATCTCTCCCATTGCAGTTAGTATCACACAGCTACCAGAAACAGTTTAGATAATGGCTTCAGGAACAGTCACTTGTGAGGACTGTTCATTTCTGTACCCTTTTACGTTTTTCCCACATCAGCTTCGATAAGAAGCATTTCTCTCTTTCCAACAGCTTAGAGTCACTGCTGTGTAGGAGAACCAGTCTGGAAGATCCCATTTTAGTCTGCAAGACTGAAGAACTACAGAGGCACACATACTGTTGAAAAGTTTTACCCAAAAATGCAAATGCAAACACAAACTCATCTCCAAGCAAATACTGATTACTTTTAATCATATACATGGACATGTGGAAAGATGAGAATGAAATCTGAGGCACTAAGAAGGTGAGAAGCTCAAAAGAGGAATGAAGTAAAAGCTATTAATAATTGAAACCAGAACAATTCCATTCACACACATTTCAAATGAAAAAGTCTTTGCTTGCTTGTTTTTGACTAGCTGCTCATCTAAAACTCTAGCCAAGCATACCTGATGATCTTGTTCGTGCTGCTCTAGACTTGCCATGGCATTGCCGACGCTTCCGTACCTCCAGTGAAACAAGCTTTCTCTCATAAAAGAGAACATGAGAGTCCATGGCTTCCATCCTCACATCCAGCCTTCCATTAAGACCTGCTCTGGGAAGCACAGTACAGAAACATTCTCAATCTCCCTTTGTACTTCTCTCCCTGATGATACAAGAGACTTAGTACAGCAAATTTCTTCAATAAATAGCTTTCCTGACACAGGGAAGGAATATGTATCATCAATCTAGCTCTGCTTCATTTCAGCCTGCAAATGTTTGAAGAGAGTCTCGCAAAGACTTTACAGAACATCATCTCTCACAGCCCCAACACACCCTTACCTAGTATCATGCTTTCATGACTGAGCAGCATCTGCCCATCATGCAGTAGCTCCAGGCTCAATTAAGAGCAAAAATTGAATTGAAAGAGTACAAAACAATGGAGAGGAATGGAAAAGAGAGCACATGAACCTGAGTCCAGTCATCTGAACCACTTATGTAGACAGCTTGTTCTGTTTGGTCTCTGGTCTGTGACTGGTCAGAAATAAGAATTTTAACATAATCTAAGTAGAAAATGTCTAACTTTCTACAAGTTTTGGATAAACCAAGGGACAAGTAACCCTGCCAGACTCCTTAAGGGCAACAAACAAAAGTAACTTTCTGTCAGTGCACAAAGATCCAGAAAAGTGCTCTCTATGATATGAGGAAACATACACAGAAAATTCTTGTTGCTTCATCCATCTTTTAGATCTAGCAGAGTGAATAGATGGGTATATGAAGCCTAAAACCCTCATGCACTATGGAATCTTTTGAGAGAGCTCAGTGATGAGGCTGATCAATATGGAAGGAATACCAAAGTGGGAAGCCTAAGAGGTGCGACTTTAAGGCCCAGTCCAACAAAACATGAGCTCTCCACATGTGGGTATATTCTTTTCTCACTGTATTTATGCTTCTAAAATTATTTTCATGGATTTCAGGTAGAAAAGGTGTTGACCCATGACCTGAAAGATGAAGCTGTGGAAATCTAAATCTAGAATAAAATTAACAAGCACAAATTATTTAATTAAGAAGCCATTTACCGGGATCTCCCAGCGATGAAGTCTCTTTTCATCTTGCTCCTACAAAGAGTAAAATTGTCAAAAGTTACCTTCCATTCTGGATCAGTCTGAATTTAAAAGCCACCATAATCTTTCATATGCACAATGAAAAGACCACATTTACAGAATTACTTGTGAGTTCTATCTTAAAGGAGAAAAAATAGGGCTTCACATGAGGAAATTTGAGCAGCTGTACTACAACTGATACTTGTATCTGTCTGGCTTAAGTCAGAGAAGGTGTCATTTGGAACTACCCTTTGGACACATCTCTGAAAGCACGCAGGGGAAAAAAAGTTGTACAGTGCTGACACAGGAATTGCTTCTGTAAATACTGTCTCCTTACTCAGCTACCTTATCCTTACTTGATAGTTAATTTACAGTGGATGTCAAATTTGGATAAGAATTGTTGAGAAGGAAGGGCAGTAAACATACAGTGAAACATGCTGCATACAACTCTCAATGGAAGTTCAGCTAAAGGCATGAATTGTCATTTCCACCCAAGCACAACCCAGAGAAAGAGGCATCAAATGATGAGTGCATAGTCAAGAGATGGGGATACTAAACCACTGAAGGAGTCAATATCAGTACTTACTTTACATGACGACAAGCTCTAACAGGACTTGAAATTTGAAACAAAAGGTAAGCAAGGACCACCTATAATCTCTTCAGAGACACCTAGAAGCTTGAGGGGTTTTTATGGCTACAATAATCTTCATACTCCAATGACTCCCAAACCTTTCGTGTATCATCCTTTTTGGATTCAGAAGTGCAACATAAATATACAAGAAACCTCCACAGTCAGTGGCACACTAGAGAACAGATGCACAACTGTTACCACTCCTGCAAAGAACAGACCAGTGTGTATAACACTGGATAACTGAGGAATCAATCTTTTTCATGCTGTTTGTGCCCTTTACCTCTCTCCCAAAGAGTAAAGCTTTCTACCTGTCTTGAAACAGACGTGTAGCCAGCATGTAGTTCATTGATGTCTTGTGCTCTAAAAAGGATCTAGAAAAAACAAAATACAGGATTATCAAGACCGCTCAACACAATGTAAGGCAGCATAATACAGAAATAAAAGATCTACTAAAAATATCCCAGAAATGGATCCAGACAACATGCTGTACCATAACAGGAAAGAGGAAAGGAGGAGAGCTGAAGTTCCTGGTGATGCAAGCAACAGACTGGAAAAATAAAAAGTGTGATATAGGATCACTTTCAGAATGAAACGCTAAAATAAATGCTACCAAAACTCTCAAAACATCTTTTTCATTGCCAAGATGGTTGATCTACGTATACCTAACACAGAATATCTTTCAACACAGAGGATCAGTGCCATCCTATCAGATTCTTATTCTTACCCATAAAGGTCCCATGTTAATGGGGTAGGGAATATTCGGATGAAGCCTCCTCTCCGTTCATTTTCCTCTCTCACTCGCCGAAGAACTCTTATCTGGGGGCAGAATCATAAATACAAATAGATACAAAAGAGATATAACAAAAAAAGAACCTTACAAAAACCCTCTGAGTTTCAGAGAACAAGGTCGTTCAGTCCTGGGAATAGGCTGGGCACATATGATAACCTTTAGCAATTTTGTTTTGCACTTAGATTCTGAAAGAATCTACCACTGCTTCAAGCACTTACGTATGCCTGGCATGATTGAGGGCAAGGGCAGTACCAGTAGTAAAACTCAGCAGTTCTGTTTCAAAAATTATACTACTTCTGTCATGCTTTTCATATACATACACCTGCTCTTTGTTGAGTAAATAACTCCACAGTATTGTTTGAAAGCCAAGGTAGATAAAAGATGTTTAATAGCCTACTTACCTCCTCCATGGAGAGACCTAGCACAGAGCTGCTTTGCCTTCCTGTTGCTTTTTCCCTGCCTAAGGCCATCGAGCTTTTAGCTTCAGCATCACTGGCAGACAAAGGACGGGTACGCTGTAGAGACAGTATGAATCCAGATTTTTCTCTTCCTCTCCCACTTTTCTTATTAAAAAAAGTTACATTCCAATTCCAAGACCCCATTCCCAGCAGGACCTACACTGTAGAGCACTACAGCCAGAATTCACAATTCCAAGCTCCAGCTGTTGAAGAGTCCACACCACAGCAGGCACTAAGTGTGAGTATTCACATTCTTAGATTTTAGCACAGCAGGACTTACATTTCAGGCATCAGTGCCAGTATTTACACCCCTGGCCCCTTCCAGAGAAACATGAAACATACCCAAAAGCACCAAAGTCAGCATTTCATACAGAAAAATCTTCACCCAAAGGGCACCAGAGCCAATATTCACAGACCCCAGATACACTTAAATTCACACATCAACAGCACCAGAACGATGATACTCTGTTCTAGTTGTGTTGCTACACTACATGAACAGACCTGTGATTCACAGATCAGATAAATGTTGCAGGGAAAAGTTCATCACTCATTTTCTTTTGCTACTATATTGCAGGATGTCGACTTGCTACTTCTCACACTTAACAGACAGAACCTGCATATGTACATAGATATATCATGCAAATTTGCATAAATATGCAAATTTTAGAACAATAAGAAAAGCAATAATTTGCAGTCTCACTAAGCTTATTCTTAACCCAATGAGCAGTCCTGATTAATTCTAACAAAAGGACAGGAATTCAAAATGTCTTCAAATTACTGGGATTATAAAATCTTAAAATACAAGTTAGATTATAAACAGAAAACAAGCCTATGTACTGGCAGCTCTGGCTTCTACCTGAGAACAAGACTACACTGCTTCAAAATGCTGGAGATCTCTAACTTTACTGTACTTCCTGCACAAACGCTTTTTTCAGTGTTTCACTACAGAATACCCTCTGGCTGTAGCACAGAAATGTCTCCAACTTCACAAAGATCTGGTTTCATTTTTGACCCAGCTTATCTTTAAAAGTATAGATAAATCCAACTGCTTTGGTATATCTCCAAATTCTGAAAGTATTCCTGGTTCTCACATCATGATTCTAATCATACTAAGCACTGACAGCACTTGGCACAAAGATCCTTCCTATTCTCTATGAAACCTCATTATTCAATAAGACTCTTTCCTCTGAGCCTCAGCTAAACTGACACAGAATGACATGAACGGCAGTGCATAGAACGAATCAAGTTCTCAAGATGATTCCATCTGTCCTACCTTCCTTCCTGCTGGGAGATCTCATAAAAAATGAGAAACATTCTTATTACACTTCTGCAGGAAGCCCAGCAGCAAAATAATGCCTACCACATCCCCACACAGCCAGGTGCTTAGAACTGCCAAGGAGGATTGATTTGTCCATATGGCTTGCAAGAAAGGTGACAAACATGACATTTAGAAAGATAGACCAGTCTGGCTTATGCTAACAATAGTCCAATATTTTTCCATTAACTTTGAGAAATCCTTTGTACCTATTTTGACCCAGTCTGCTCTCAAATCTTTGCAGTGTCCTTCAGATGACTGTCTCACAGAAAACGGTTCCTTCTTCTATGGTGCCACCTGAATTTTGTCTGCACAGTCGCACCAGTGTTTTCCTTATCATTCAGACTTATTACATCTTCTGTAGTACACCAGACAAAAATTCCTCTTCCTCCTCCCCTTTGGTGTGACACTCTTATTTGCTACTGTTTTCACCAGCTTTTCCCTTGGTTTTGCACTTTCCTTTTCCATGACCTACCCAATGCAGAACACTGCCGCCACTGTCTTCATCATTTGATGACCGGAGTGACAACATCATCTTTAAGCATCTCTATCACTTTTTTTTAAATGCAGTTCAGAAATACTTTGAGGGATTTGATCCAGTTGACCTTGACTCTCAGCACACCTCACCTAATTCTTTTTTTAAGCTGCTAGAAGCAATGTAAATATTTTTACAACATCTGTTTTGCCACATGGAAATGTATGCCAGCACCATCTCCTTTTTTCTTTTTGACTTCCCTCCTCCCTGCACCAGGTTACTCTAGCCATAAAATATCTTTGGGGACTAATTATGCCAAAAGCATTGCATAAGGTAATGTTTGAAGTTGCACCCCTTATATTGGTGATAGGAGCTGAAGGGCACTTACCAATCTGCTGTTTGCTGTTTGCGACTGTGCAGACACAGGACGCTGCAAGAGACACAAAGAGAATAAAAATCTTATGTTCTCCAAGACACTCTCATCCCTGTGCAAGCTGCTGAGGAGTACAATCAAAGAGTGATGAAGCACTGGAACAGGTTGCCCAGAGAAGCTGTGGATGTTCCATTCCTGGAAGCGTTCAAGGACAGGTTAGATGGGGCGTGGAGCAACCTGGTCTAGTGGAAGGTGTCCCAGCCCATGGCAGAGGGGTTGGAACTCGATCTTTAAAGGTCCCTTCCAGCCGAAACCAAGACACTATGCAGCATTCCAAAACAGGTGTAGAAACATCATCAGAATGTCACAAAGTATCCTGAATTATCTGCTGTCAGGCCTACAAGCAAGACCAGTTTAATGGCAGGGGCAGGCTCAAAATAAAATTATTATCACAGAAACTTAGATTTTTCTTGCCTTCAGTTGTATTCAGCCTGTCTTCCTCCCCTCCAATGCCCAAGAGGAGCAAATGGTGTAAGAAAGGATTCTAAAGAGACCTATCTATCATTTCTAGTTGTACTACTGCCAAGTTCTTCTCTACTCTTGGTCTATACAAAACAAGTCAAGGGCCCTTTATTGCTCACGATTAATTAAAAGAGCTCCAACCCAAACCAACAAGAAGTTACAAAGGAAGCAGCTGAACAGTTTATTTCCTTGGAGGGAGAAGTGCTCAGAGTCAAACCAAAGAAATAGTACTATGAAGTTCCAGTCCAGCCTGCTGAAACTCAGAAAACAGAGTAACTATCTCAAGATAGTTATCCAAGATAGTCTCTCAAGAGCACTGGTATCAGCATTTCTTTCCCAAGCAGCAACTTTTACAATGACTAAATACTGTCTAAGACATCATAAAGGAGTTAAGAAAAACAGAAGAGGTTCAATGTACCCTTTGCAACTGAGAATGGAAACAGGTAGCAAAGATCTAACAATCTGAGATAGAATTCAGCAAAGAACAGGCTAAAACATTTTTGAACCATGAAAGATCTAAACACTTATTTAGCCATGGGATTTCCATTTAGGTACTTATGAAAAATATGCTATAAAACTTTAATCACTGCATTATAAGACTGTTCCTATTAAACACAGGTAAGGGAGACACCTGTCCCAAAAGGTACATTAATCCCATTTCATAACCATTGCTCTATCACATGAATCACATATGATCACATTACTCTAAGAGAGCAGGGTACTTTTTCTGTATAAATTCCTAATTTATCTGATGTACCTTTTGTCCGCCACGAAGAACATCTTTATGGTCAGAGGGATCTGTACATAAACACTCTCTATTAAATGGGTCTCAGAAGCTTCAGAGTCAGATGTGCATCCTACAGATACTCGAATCCCATCTTACCAGCTATTCACTTCTCTCCCAGTGACTAAAGACTCAGTTTTACAAGAAAAATATTGCAATTTCTGTGACTTTTCCCTCTACCAAAATCGACAGTGCATTGGTATACTGTCACTGAACAAAAATGACTTGCCATTTCCTAATTGAACTTGTGCTACACAGCCATGTTGCACATCCCTCACAGCAGCACATGCATCAGCCGCAGTGTGTCAGGGCAGACTGCTTGCCTATTTGCCTGAGGAGAAATGTGTTGAAAGTCCAAGTGACATAGCAGATCACCCTGCCTTTTGTGAGTGCTCAGTTTCCACAGATATTTAAGGAATCCATTTCATAGCCAAAAAGTGAGAGAAAACAACTGCCCTTCAGCATTACAGTGCTAAGAAAGCATTACCTCAGCAGAAAAGGTAATGGGCTATCACAGCAAGCCACATGAGGCCTCAGTTCAACAGTCCATGAGAAAGGAAGTGAGAGATTCCAAGAGAGAATGGGAAAGGAACCTTAAATTTTAAATCCATAAAGCTCTTTCTGCCTAGAAGGGGGTCTTGGAGACATTCATAAAATTCTAGGGTTCTGGAAGCTTGTTGCCCCCAACATGAAAGTGGCTGAACAGCCCATAACTCAGATGCATCCCCTGAGTGTCTTAGAATCATAGAATGGTTTGAGTTGGACTGGACCTTAAAGGTCACCCAGCTCCAAGTGCCCTGCCATGGGCAGGCAACCTTCCACTAGACCAGGGTGCTCAGAGCCCCATCCAAGTCTGGTCCTGAACAACTCCAGGGATGGGGAGTCCATAACCTCTCTGGACAACCTGTTCCAGTGCCTCACCACCCACACAGAAAAGAATTTCTTCTTCTGTAGTTATGCTAGAATATAGATAACTTTGTTCACTGCCTCTCTCACCTCTGAGTTAAATTCAGTGAGAATTACTTCCTGCTATCCTCCTCAGCTCTGGCTTCTTGAAGTCACTTACCTGCAGCTTCTGGTATGGATTTCTCCTGACAGATTCAGATGAATGGTAAATGGTCCGGCTTGACCGTTGGCCTGGATCCTGGCACACGAAGCCTATGAGCATCAGGAGCCACATGAGAACTTTAAGA
>NW_008669831.1:17206-39002 GCF_000695815.1 Acanthisitta chloris | reverse complement strand
CAATCTCAGTCTATACATGACCTTCCTGTTCCTGTACAAGGACCAATAAAGATGCTTTTCTTTTTTATACCTTGCTTTGTTTAATCCCAAACCATACATTGCATTACATATTTTTAATGAAACTGCAACTTGCTTCAAAACAAAGTACTTAGATCAATATGATGTGTTACTGAATAGCAGCATAGAGTTAGACTCCATTTCTTAAACAGCTGAGCAGGCTACCTGATGACAATTCTGCCTCTTTTAGTATTAGCAGTCAGTTGTGACAGGTAACTGAACCAAGATGTACTAGGGATGCTGTGCACTCGACAGCCATGACTCCAATTCTAACATACCCTAACCAGAATCCACACATTAATCCTAAAATATGCATGAATACTGACTCTGAGGGCTAAAGAGACAGTAGCATCTTCAAATACTAAACTAGGGACTCTTAACGCCTAAGCATCACATACAGATTATTCTGAAGCTGAAATGTCCACATACCACTTCGCAGTGCTAAATACAGTTGCTTAACTGAAGTTCGCTTCTATTGCACTCACCTAAAAATATGCAGCTCATAAAACTACCTTTCATTGGTTTTAAACGAGGGAAAGATTGAAGGAGCTTTTATTTACACTCACCTACAAGGGTGAACATATCGGAGAGCATGCTAGCTTTGATCTTCAGGTCCAAAGGAGCATCACTGTCCCCACATGAACAGAGGACAAGAGGAATTATTTGTCTGGCATTAAATTACAGGAACACATCAATACCCAATATATCTGCCAATATGGTTTCTTTGTTTTGGATTTTAGCACAGGCAAAAACAACATGGGAGGAAAACTATGTGATTTTCACATACATGTAAAAATCATACAGCAACAGATGGATCTGTTTTTCCACAGCTTTTAGTCTCCTAATGCAGACATCTACAGCTTTGTTTCAGCCCTGCTTGGCTAGAAACATTTTCTTTGAATATATCTATGCTACATTTCATGAAGTATATAAAAGTTGCTGTTGTAGAATTCTTAAAAAACACAGGTGCTATGACTCTTGCACATAAAATCATAGTTGAGAGTTCTAAAACCTAAATCTTTGAATTTCATTAGAGTCTGAGGGTCAGCACAAGGGCCAAGACAACACCTACTCTTTAGATTTTAGCTAAAGAGAGTACTAGACCAAACATTTGATCCGAAGCATTCATCTGTGTACTTAAGTCAAGCATAATGACTGAACTCTGCTTGGACTTCAAAATCTTACAGCTTTATCAGCCAAGAAGATTGAAACCCCACACAACAGTCTGTAGAGTTTAAAAATTTGTCTACGATGGTAGATTATTATGTGTTAACAATGAGGGACTGTGGAAGAGAAACAATTAAAAAGAAAATGGAATTCCAACTGGGCTCTTTTAAAGCCTACTGTTGCAATAAATTTGTTTATGCAAGGGAAAAAGCAAAAAATTATCCTCTCTGTCAATGAGCAGTGGAACAAATAATCTGCAGGCATCATGAAACCATGCCCTCCTAGAGCCACAATTTTCAAGGACAACCATCTGCAGAAACAGTTCCCACCTCATATCGAACTGGGAATCACTTACCAGGCCAATGATGGGGACAGGTTCACTTCCAACAGCCAGGGTTTGAGGGTGTCATCAATAAGGACATCAAAACCGTACAGCTCTGAAAACACAGCAAACACCACGTTCACCTTACTGCATCTTTAAATATCCAGGTAAGGTCCAACAATAGTCTCTATCAGGTTATTTCTATCCAAATAGTTTATGCTAAATCCTGTAAACTCTCTAGGGCTGAATAATTCTAGCTGAAAGGAGGTTGTAGCCAGGTGGGGGTTGGTCTCTTCTCCCAGGCAACCAGCAGGAGGACAAAAGGGCACAGACTCAAGCTCTGCCAGGGGAGGTTTAGGTTGAATATCAGGAAGAGATTTTTTACAGAGAGAGGGATCTGGCATTGGAATGGGCTGCCCGGGGCAGTGGTGGATTCACCATCCCTGGAGGTTTTTGAGATGAGACTGGATGTGGCACTTAGTGCCATGGTATAGTAACCACGGTAGGGTTGGACTCCATGATCTTTGAGGTCTCTTCCAACCCAGTTGATTCTATGGTTCTATGAATAACATCCCACAAATGGGAATTTTCAATTCCTCAAAATCAAGATTAAATATATTCTATCAAAGAAAGAAGGGAACAAAAAAATGAATCTCAGAAAAGTATTACATAAAAAAATCAACTCTTTCCTGCCCACAAACTGTAGCTCATGCAGAACTCTACTACTTGCTTTCACACAGAATTGACATAAGCACAGCAGGTTCAATCTACTTCTTGTACTGGATCCTGGAAACAAAAGAACTTCATTCTCCTTTCCACTTTTTAATTCCTATATTTATTGTTCCAGTTAGCTAGAGAAAACCTTGCTTCTTTCAAGCATCAGCTTCTTTTCAATTGTTCCTGTAAGTTTTCTGCAGTATCCCCATGGGATTACAACAGACTTCTCCTCAGCAGCTCCATCTACATGAACAACCTCTTGAAACTCTTTAGTTTACTGACAGTTTGCCACTTTGCAGCAAACCACGACAGAAAAATTCTTCCTTAGTTTCTAAAAGATTCATAACATATCACATCTGCTAGATGTGTTCTGCTATACACAGGTCAGATTGAAGCCAGCTTTCCAGTCCAAGACCGATTTTAGTATTTCACTCTATACACACGTTCTCTGTAGTTTGGAAAGAGTTGCCAGAAGGATGCTACACAAAGACAACTGTAAATCAGAAGTTGGCATTAGTGCAATTCCCTCTTCCAGCATTAAGACATACAGTTAATGATCATCAGTGAAACTTAGGCACTTTTTTTTCAAAACACCCCAGAACAGGGTATTGGCAGAGAAGAAGGATTTCCATGGAATTAACCAGTTCCCTAGTGCCTAGGGAATAAAAGCAGGAGAACTTCTTTGCCATGCTGCTTTCCTTGAATTCTGCCCTTGGCCTTTTGTCACCTGCTTGACATTGATGCTGGCTCTGAGGAGCTGGACTGCTTGACAAGATCTTCCTATGCAGACAGCTGTGCAAAAGCTCATGTAGCTTATAATGGAAAGTTAATGAGCTGTGGGGGGGACTTGGAAGGGGAAGAAATGGCAGCAGAGTGAACATTGCCTGCTCACTTTTCTAGACTCTGTAGCCAGACACTGAGTGGGAAGCAAAACAGCAGAGAGTTAAAGAGTTGGTTCACTCCAAAGAAATGAGGCTGAATCTACATTTGGCTCTCTTGCTCCCCAGATGGGAAAGGAGGAGGTGGAGATTATAAGTGTAAACATTAGCAAAGCATTTTGATCAGGATAAACTTCTGGTGACTTTAATACATTATTATTTCAAAACACAGTCTCAGGTTTGGTGAAGACCCAAGACCCATGACTCCTAATGGCATAGAAAACTCCAGTGGATGGGCAGCTCATGCCCATGGCAGAGAAGAAGTGAGTGGGCCTGTAGGAGCTGCTGGTCTGCAACCTCTCAGCCCACCAGGAAGCAGCACATTTTGTTTTGACTAGCTCCTGCTTCTTTTGTTACGGGCCATTCCCTCCCTTTGCCCTTCAAAGGACCTTTTGGCTCCTCTGACTTTGTCCTCCTCTCCCACACGATTCTCTTGCAAATCACTTACTCTTTAAACCTCTGTCTTTCCCACCCAGTTACTCACTCTGTCCACTTTTACAAACACACATGGGAAACCTCCTGACCTCAGCTAGTCCTAACCACACTGCTGGTGCTTTACATTCCTTTCCCTGGTGTCTGTCTTGCTTATCAGGACAGTAAGCTCTTCAGTGTATCCCTGTTGACTCAATTTCACTGTTCAACACAGACATCTAATGCCACCTGCAATGTCTCAGGGTCTCCTATGAAGACTCCACTGCTGCTCCATAATGCCCCAAGTTTCATGTATTCTAGGTCATATCTACAACCCCGAGACAGAGGTCTTGCTACCTCAGGGCATCAGGAGCTACACAACAGCCATGTTCTGGCAACAGAATCAAGCCTCACAGGTTCCACATAGGGCTTAGCACAAAGATGCTGTCAACAAACAGACAAAAGTTTACCTAGAAATATCACCTTAGCCCTCTTCCACATTTGGAAAATGCACTACCTAGATTAAACACAGAAGTAGTAGTATCCTTTCCACTGTGAAACTCCACTATCATTTGTAAAAATATATACATAGGTAGCACAAAAATGTGGAGTCACATGAGCATAGCAAAATCAACAGTATATCCTCTGCAATTACCAACTTAAGCAAGGCTGCCAGTTCCCTCTGTAAAGAGAGTAAACAACACAGAATGACTGAAAAACATGCCTCACGCTGTGGAAACAGTACTCTGTGACAACCCACCTAGCATTAATATTGTTACTAAGAGGAGAACAGAAGAAATTAAGATAACAGGTTTTCATAGTGTCTTCCCTTTCTCCTCTCCTCTTGCTACTACAACCCACAAAAATATGTTTCACCCTTGCAGTTTGCTAAAAGGACTGGAATTGTATCAGGAAGTACCAGCTGTTGCCAAGACTCAGAAAGAACAGCCTGGCTCTCCTCTCTGACCCCCATTGAGAAGTCATTGCTGACAGAGCTTTCGATCTTCCCAAAAGAAAGCTTAGCTTCTGACTAGAGTTTAACAGCAACAGTTCAGCCAGAGATTTTTTTTTTGTCAATGTCATTAAGGCTAAAAGGAAGGCTAGAGACACAGGCTCAAGTTTTTTAGCTCTGGTAAACTACCATGTATTCCAAGTTTAGTTTATAATCCTGTCAAAGACTGCACTGGCACTCCCTTTTACAAAATATCCCCAAAGAATTTGCTATTCTAAGTCACAAGTGACAGCACGGTAGCACACAAACATTTTTCATGATTTTGCATAGAACGAATAAGCTCAATTCCTAGAGGGTTGCTGTAATTCTAGTCTTTGTTTTCAGCCTGTTCCCTGGGGAAAAAGAAGCTTTTCTGCAAAGTACTTATTCTGTAACTGAATGGAGCCAACCTGAGGTTACAAAGGGACACATATGCACTGAAGAAAAGAAGTTTCATCATATGCAACTCTTAGTTTTACAATAAAAAACCACCTAATTTTATGCAGAAGCATACTTAGACATTCCTAATGTAAGGAACTACACCCTTTGTCACTGAAATTCAAGTCCTCCCCTTTTCCTTCCTACTTTTCCTCTGCTGATATAAAGGTATTCCACAGACCATGCTTATGGGCATCATGTATCAAGGAGCTTCAGGTAGAAAAGTTAACTATGCTACAACTTCATCCAAAGCAGCAACCAGATAGCACCAGGGAGAAAAACTTCCAAGAGTACAGTGATGGACATACTGCTTTGTGGAACACACTGCCAAACCTGAGGCTTCAGAGACTACAGAGTATTTTGTAAATGAACTCCAACACTTTATCTAGTGATGCTGCAGTACCTGCTTCAGCCCCAGCAGAGAAAAATCTTAAATAGCTATAGGGCCATGAACAAATCTACATGTTGGGGGCTATCTCAGTCAGGTCCCAAATCATTCTTGTTGCTCTACAAAAGACCAGCATAATTTATGCTTTTATAAGCAAAAGGCCACACTGTATCATATCACCTAATAGAATAGAAGCCTCTACTCTGGACACGAAAGGCTTTGGAGAACGTACTGCTGCTGTAGCCTTGTGCAGTAATTTGCCTTGCACTCCTACTAACAGTTTAATTCCCCTTTTTTTAGAGAACTTTACTTTTGCAGAAAAAGGCTTTCTCTCTGTGTTATTATAGAAAAGGATCCAACAAGAGGGGACAAAATTATTCCACGTGTTGGTGTTCTTGTCTGCTTCATGAGATGCAGCCTGCACCTGCCAAGATTTGTCATACTAGCTTGGCCAAATGTGTGACTGTCTCACTTAGAGGCACTTCCTCCATAACAGGTAACCAGAGAAAGTCTATCACTCATAAGGTGGCTTCTCTACCTTCTTTTCTTCTACTGAAGCCTGAAGGACACTTAGTCACATTCCCAGTAAAAGTCTTCAGAAGTGGATTAATTTCAGGGTGTATACATAAAATCACAGAATAACTCAAGTTGGAAGGATCCCATAAGGAACACTGAGTCCAACTCCCTGCTCCTTGCAGGACTACCTCAGACTAAACAATATGCCTAAGAGCACCATCCAGACACCCCTTGAACTCTGACAGGGTTTGTCCTGTGATCAATTTCCTGGGGAGCCCCTTCCAGTAACTGACCACCCTCTCAGTGAAAAGCCTTTTCCTAATGTCCCATCTGAACTTCCCCTGATGCAGCCTGATTCCATTTCCTTATGTCCTGTCGCTGGTCACTAGAGATCAGCACTTCCTCCTCCACAAATTGGGATGCCTTTATAATCCTAATCCTGCACAGTAAATAAATTATCACCCATGAAGGAGAAAGTTCTTCAATCCAGGGTGTGATATCATAGTGAGTGAAGAGGTTAATATCCCAGTAACCACTTTTGGACATCACTCAACTTCCCTTATGACACTGAGGAACGTGACAGTAGATATGCTGCTACTTGATCCTCAGCAAATTTAGGTGTCTAAATTAAGAAAATGTAGTAGCATGTAAATCAAAATAAAAGTCAACTGACTCCATAGATAGATTGGTACATGAGATGAAGGAGGAAGAAGGTGTTTCCTGACCTCATTAATCCAAATTCTTTTGATTTCCAGCTCCCAAACTCCAAGAACTTTAGCCCCAAGCAAACCCGGAGACAAGAATAACCTGGTGTTCCTCACTCACGTCTTTGCCTATCTGCTGAAGACTTTAATGTCACTACAAGTACCAGTGGCAGTAGAAGATGGAATGAAAAGTCAAGGTTGATTCAGACTTTGGTAACACAAGTCCACTGATGATAAATTGACAATACTAGTGATTTCTTTATGGCTGTCTTTGGAAGACTTCACTCTTCCTAGGTCTAGGTCTACCCCAGCACCCTGAGAAAGAAAACTTGGTGCTACCAAGCTGAGAACAGCTTCCTAAAGAAACCAAAAAGCTCCTGCAGCAACAGGGATCTTGAATCTTTCAGCTAAGCTCTGGGTGCAAAATCATCAATAATCACTTAGGTACCATTTAGAGCTATGAAGTGACAAGTAAGAAATACAGTGCAGGGCTAGACCTCCTATTCCTATGGGGGCTATGACTAGAAGACCTGCCTCTTGAACTCATTTTACCCTTCAGGCTTAGCTGACAGTTTTATTAAATTTGAAGATATAGTTATATTACAAAACCTATCCTGCTCATTGAATCATCAAAGTACCTGTCTTGAAAAGCAGAGACCTCTTGAATCTGATGGTAGCCAGAGGACTCTAAGGGCAATTTTTCAGATTCTAAATGGCATCTTTAAATACTGTCTTTAAAGCAAAGACTAACATCAAGGCTATAAAAATAAAACGGATTTAAATTTGAAGATATAGTTATATTACAAAACCTATCCTGCTCATTGAATCATCAAAGTACCTGTCTTGAAAAGCAGAGACCTCTTGAATCTGATGGTAGCCAGAGGACTCTAAGGGCAATTTTTCAGATTCTAAATGGCATCTTTAAATACTGTCTTTAAAGCAAAGACTAACATCAAGGCTATAAAAATAAAACGGATTTAAGCTTTGCAAAGGTAAGTGTATTAGGGAATACCTGTTTGGCTTTCCTGTGCCATGCCATCTAAGAAGCCAAAGGGCATACAGGAAGTGTGCATGGTATATGTATGGCTGACTTAAGTCACTCAACCAGGACTCAGCTCATGTCAAGCAAGTGTGTACAGAAATTTCTTAAGAATCTCAAGCTTTTAGTGCCCTGCAAAAGTCATTATGGAGCAGGTCAGCACCGTTCAATACTACAAAAGGCTACCATTCCCCCAAACAGGTCAATCGCTGCTACTAAGAAAATAATATGTTCATGAACAACAGCAACACAGATGGTTGAGAAACTGGTGATTAGATAGAAACTAAGACTTTTTGAAGCATTTATCTCCAGGTCAGCACCATTCAAGTAGTACAATAGTTTATTGTTTGCTCTATACCATCTTAATGCAGATGTAATTAGAAGCATAAGCCTGACTGATTCAGCCTTAGGACACAGAAGCAGCTAAGTAAGAAACTCATTGCCTTGGTGGGATCAATATGCCTATTACTCCATCCTAACCTGTCTTCTTGATTGCAGAAGAGCAACAGTGTCATAGCTGGGTTGAATAGAGCCAGAAATGAAACAGGGGACTTAAATCTATTGCTTCTTCAGGCTCATGTTTCAGTGAACACAGAAAATGGTGTTACACTGGATTCTTGCAAAACTATGTGCTGCACCCAATTGCCTTCGTTTTATGCCCTACTAAACCATCCTGCAGGGAGATTTTTCAGACTGTCTGAAAGCAGGCCTCCCTGCCTTTTCTAGCCTACCCAGAAATGCTTACTTCAGGAAAGAGAACAATGCAGTTTTTAACTGGCTTGGGCATATGCATCCCCATTGTACCTCCTGTTCCCACAGTGAGATGTCACATCCCTCAAAGTCAGTGCAAAATCTACCTTTCTCTTAAAGAAGCCTCCAGAGGCAACCAACAACTCAACTGGTGACAATGCAGTGGCTTGGAGACCTTCAGCATGTCCTCCCCCAGAGCTACTTACTGGTCAAAATAATTTCTACTGGAAGCTTAATTTTACATGAGGAATTATTAGCTAATCATAAAGAACAAAGTTGAAATTTGAGATCACTTTGTTAATAACAGTGCACGAGCAAGGCAACAAAATCATGTAGTGCTTGCACTACTTCCTACAATGCATTTCAGAAGAACAAAACTGAGCATCCTAAGTCCTTGTAAAACTGATTATTACTAGAAGGTAGGAAACAGCTCAAACTACATGGCCAAAATGGGACTCACTACCATCGTTCCACAGACTGTTAGCAGCACTCTGCTTTGACATTAGAAAAAGAATCATCCTGACCTACCACTCACTTTCTAGGCAAGCATAGGTAGCTGGAATCAGACTGTCCCAGTCTTATTTTAGAAAACTAAGCCATAAATGGATTCACTGTCTTTAAATCTAGAAAACAAGTATATTGTATAGAAAAAACATTTGCTTGGGGAAGGACTGAAGTACCACAGCAGTGCTAAACTGTTAGAAAAATAAAGTGGGCATCTAGACAAATAAGTAGCTATGATGTAATTTTTACCAAGAAGGTGGCAATTGTACGGGAGTCCTATTCCCTAGAACAGCATCACAAAGACTAGAGTAAAATACATACTTAGTTATAAATTTTAGAAGGTTTCCAAACAAGGCCCACCTCTGTACCCGAATCTCAGATAAAGGTTTCTGAAGTCTGAGATATTTTTCAAATGATCAGCCTTTCTCAGGACACACATGCAATTTCATTGTTTACAGCCCAGAATGCAGAAAGAACAATAAGGCTCTCTTGAGACACTGCACGCTGCCTTGAAATCTTCATTCCCAGTTTTCTACTTAATGTTAACAGCTATCAACTGTGCCATTCTGAACACTTCCAGCTAGAAAAACTGTCTTTTTTTAAACAGGGTTAAAAGCAGCACAACCAAAAAGTGTCGGGACAAGACACACGGATGAATAATGAGCTATACAGTATGACAACAGTTCAAATCCTTGGGACAAGGACCACCACTTAATTGTGGGGGAAGATAGCAGAAACTACTGAGCTCTGGAAATGCCTAAGGCTCCCTAGGGAAGTAGTATGGCTCATACTTAAGCTCTCTTTCCTGGGAAGCTCTTAATTTATGTTTACACTGAAATAAACGGAACAAAACAGTTTATTTGTGGGGGAGCATCTGAGAGGGTGGTTAGTGCAGCCCTGGGGAGGCAGCAGGAAGTGGGATAACCTCAGAGCCAGGCCCGGCAGAAACTACAGGAGGAACATTAGTTTCCACATACACAGCTCAGAGGAATCTAGAGACACAAGTGAGGGAGGAAAAGGGAGAAGCCAAAAAGAGGCAGTTAAAGTTTTTTTGGTGTTCTTTTTTTTTAAGTCCAGTTGTTGACAATTCAGGAGTAGCCAATAAACTGATACTTCGCTAAAGCCATTATTTAACTCACAAAACCCCATGCCTGACAAGGTCCTTCAACTTTGAACAAAGGCATCAGAGTTGGCAAGGAGAAGCTATGGTCAAAGAGGCAGCAAGTTCTGGCAGGTAACTAAATATGTGAGCCATGGCTTCTTGATTCTCGACTGTCATCATCCCTGAATATTCAAAGGTGACAGCATTTATGCTGGAGTGTTTAAAGCTGCAGAACTGTCAATATCTAAGTGCAATGCAAGGACCACATAAATGGACTTACTTTACCTGTCACACCTAGTTTAAATATAAGTCCCAATACCTAAACCCGGAATAGCTTAAGCCTTTAATTTAAGCACTGACTGAGACTTCATCTTCATGCATGTATCCACATGAGTGCAGGACGGCTAAGAGCAGGAGGAGGCCTCTTTAGGGAAGGTTGGGAAGCAGCCACTGGAAAGTGGGAGAAGGCACACTGTGGTACCAGCCGCTGCTTTCTGGACCTCATCCCAGCATCTGCTGTCAGCGAGTTCTGAAATCCCTTTGCCAGCACACAGTTGTGCATCCAGCTCCTGCCAGGAATGGGCTTTAACGCCACCTTGCGGCATTCTCAAACACGTGCAAACCCTTCACCACCGCCGTCACACCGGGCACTGCGTTACACGCTTCTCCCTAGCTCTCCGACGCATGTAGGAAAATGCAGAACTACATTGCACTAGATGGGTCAAGAGAAAATATTAAATGCTCTAAAGGTGTGTTTAATCAGCCACAGTCATCCATAACAAAAGCACCAGTGAGTCAGTAATGTCAGCTTTCCGGCACTTCCACAGATCCCTTTCAAGTCCCTTTTCATCATCCCATTTTCATTGTCTAGCATGAGATTCTGATTGCACAGGGTCAGCTAAGATTCAATGTCTGCCTTCACAACGGCATATGTAGAGGAAATAAACCCAGACAAAAAACTAAAACAGTATCCAGCTTCTTTGCAATAAAGGAATGCATACTTCTCTCTAGCATCAGAAAGATGGAAGTTTCAAACAGTACTCAAGAGTCAAACAACAAATATGCCCCCAGTGCCTTACCAAAGCAGCTGCCACGATGTGAAAGGAAAGTTTTACAAGCTGTGGCAATGGTCAGCTCAGCAGAAACTACAGTCTTGATAATCAGGTCCTCCACGTTGGCCATCAGTGCTGCAAGGAGGGGAGGGGGGGAGAAAAAGGTAAAAAGTAGATTGTGAGGTAACACGCTATATCTAGAAAGGCATGAGAATATGCACACAGACAGATACCTTCGTGAATCAAAGCACATGAGAGCCTACGGCTGACAAAGCAGTGGTGTTTAAAACCCATGCAAGCCTAAGTATTAGATACATGCATAAGTATCCCAGTGCAAAAATACACACAGATGAGAATGATAAATGTGAGTATATGTAGTGTGCAGGTAAGCAGAAACATATGGCAAGCACATCAGCACAAGTCAGCTGGAGTCTGACCACTGCCCACTCAGAGTATTAGGAAGGATTAAACAAGAGTGGGTTAGTGAGAGAAGTCCTTTAAACTACAGAGAATAACCCATAGCCACTGAGATACAAAAATTTTTCTTGTGGACTTGTATGAGATAACTGTTCTGTGATGTTGCACCTTCCTCTAAAGCAGCTGTTCCCACACAAAAATTCACAAGGCATTTCAAAATTACAGGACTGGTGACAGTTCCTAGCCCTGCTGACCTGTACATAATCTGCAATACAAAAGCACTCTTCAGCTCCTGCATGAGCCTGTGAACAGAGCTCAGGAACAGGAGCCTAAGCAGACAGAGGGAGCAAAAAGGCAAGAAAAGATGCACACTAGACGTAGACCTGGATTCTGCACTGGGCTTAGGATGAGTCATGCAATAGAAAGAACACCACACTTAGTTTCTGTTTTCAAGGACAAGCAATAGAGAAGTTAGAGGAGGAGGGAATGAACAAATACTAGAGTCCTAGTCTCAAAAGTCAGTAGGTATGATAGGACAGCCCTCCCCAACACCCAAAGGGAGCACAAGCAAATCCACATAGACATTGGGCAATCTCTGCTTCAAAGAACATCTACTACAAACCACTTGACTGGACAGTTTGCTTTAGGCCTGTAATTACTGTTTCTCATGCACAGATGATGACATGACATGCAAGGCCCTGAACAATTACAGAAGGAGCATGCAAACAAATTCAGATGTGAACTTCTGTACCAGAAGACAACTAAGTGAAAGCAACACAGCATGGAAACATCCCAGTACATATAAACAACGCAGAGCACAAAAAAACTTGCCAGCCCAGACAAGGCAGCCAGCATTCTGCCTCCCTATGACCAGAACCAGATGCATCAGAGAAAGGTGCAAGAAGCCTTGTAATAGACAGTTAAAGAAATCTGCTTGCATTGCTCAGCAGTTTACTTAATAATTAGAAGTGCATGTGTTTAGGTTGGGGTGAGGCATGAAAATGTATCAATATAAATAACTATGTGTTCAGAGCTTGCTGAAAACACATGGTGCAAGTGATTGGACAGCCATGCACGCATATGATGGAGAAAAAGTCTATTTCCATATGAATGCCAGATTCAAATCCCTTTCTCCAACATCTAAGTGTTCCCTGGCAACATTTGCAATATGGGCCATAGTTGCTATTGTAGTTTTACTGATGCCTCAGTATCACAGGTAATTTATCCCTTCAAGGATATACCCGGATTCTGCTCTGCAGATGCATTTACTCCCAGCAGACCTGGCAAAGGTGTGGAACAGGGAGATATTTTATATGAAACACATACTGAAATGAAAACACTCAGCAAAAACCTGAGCCATGGAAAGATGGCACCACATCCAAGAGTTATTCAAACTGGCACAGTTCTCCAGAGGTTGGTCACTCATCAGACTGAACAGGCCATGGGAGCAGTAGAGGGAGGGAAGCTTTTAGAAGGAATGGAATGACCTTAAGAAACGGGAAATGTAGGTAAAATATTAAGAAACACACCCTGAGAAAGTCTCTATTTGCAAAAGGGAAGGGGTTAGACCTCATCTCTGGGGATAGGGAATAAATGCACAGCTCTAGTGAGTAAGCTGTAAGGAACAATGCTTCCCTCCACCCTGCTCTGGTGCTAACTGGGATTCACTGGGGCCCTTCCCTGACTTCTTAGGGTTCACACTACTGAGATGATTAAGATCTAACAATGTAATAAAAGAGCAAGATCTGTACTGACCTGCAGTGTCTCGCCCCTCTTGTTTTAAGTACCTCAACATCGCACTCATGCTCCACTTGTTTCCATAATCCTCTACTTCGGGATCATCACAGCTAAAAACAAATGAAGAAGCAGATTGACACCACTGGCAGATCAGCATTAGACCAACATAGGAAAATTGACCCAACCTCTAGAGATCAAGTTCCATTTCCCAGCCAAATACCTGACATAATCTCCACTCTTCTTGTTGACACTGTAGTTGGTCAGATGCATAAACTGATTTTTAATGTTCTTGGATGCCTGGTCATACCTCACTGTTGCAAACCTGTAAAGATGGATAAAGATTCACAGCATTTCTTGAACAAGTGGCATGCTTGCTAGATACAGCTAGATGCCATTACAGACTACAGACCACTATACAGGCCACTCAAAAAAAACAGCTAGGGAGAGAATACATGTAGCAAGACTTCATCAAATACAACTTCTCACAAAAAATAGTTTATTCTCAAGGGAAACATCCAGGTACATTTAATCTGTTTTCCCGTGTCTTAGAGCAGGGAGCTCCATTTGTTCTCCTGGGAGCTTCCACAGCCTAACTGTGTACACATTATGCCAGTCATTTTTCCTTGACTTCTTAGATTTGTGGTCCTTGCACATTCTGGCCAAATAGGCCACTTCACTTTAAACACCAGTGTCACAGTCCCTTTGGTTTCACACTGGCACCTACCATAAGTACGTAAGATCCACTCGTCCTGGGAAATGCACACATTCAGAGCAATGGCACTAAATATGCATAGCACAGTCAGTATTTCCTGAAGTCTCATACAAGCACAGCTCCGGTTTTGTGTACTCTAAGGATGACTTAGAAAAGGCTGAGGGTGGAAAACGATTTCTACCAACAACTACACAGCCTACAACTGCCAATCCTCTTTCTCAAGAGGCATCCAGGAAACTAGGTACAACCTACAAGCTGGACCAATTTGTGCAATAAGGCAGCATCTCCTCCGAGGTGATGTCATTCTCAGCCCTTCCATATCTCAATTATGTCACCAAGCTGAGTACAAAGAAACCAACTGCAGGGAAGATCACAATGAGGAGCAAGACACTGCTGCAAGTTTATCTAGTCTTCATATGAACCCTGTTACAGGCAGCAATGCCACAGTTAAATCACCCTGTTTATTATGGAAACAATAGCAACCTCCTGATTGAAAGGCATTACCTGTACAGTAACCAAGTACCCCAGCACCACCCCTTGAGCCATATGCTACCACCACAGATGTTCGTGCTGAATCAAACAACTGATTCAGCTGAAAAAGAGCCCAGGAGTTTGTTTTCTAAGGTGTTTCAGGGGTATTTTGGGGGGATTGTGGGGGGTTTTGGGCTGGGGTCTTTTTTTGTGTGATGTTTTTGTTTTGATTCGGTTTTTGGTTCTGTGTTGACAAGGAGACAGAGGCAACAGAACATAAAAGGGAGAAGGATGCCAAAGGACAAAGGTAGATAGCTCCCTGATCAGGCTACAAAGTTATAATTTGATAAGCATGCTTTTTTCCTGTCTCTCCAGTGGCCACTGCAGCTATGCAAATTCTCTTTTCCCAGCTATTCACCTTCACTTCACCTGCACGAGAGGGTCTGTGCTGCACAGCAAGCCATCTAAAGCCAGCCCTTTTCACTAAGCTATTTATTAAATCAGGTCAGGTTGCTGCATGGGTACAGAAATGCCTGTGGTGACACAATACAACAGACACCACAAGCCCCTAAATGAGCACAGAAATACCGCACAAAATTGCACTGAAGCAATTTAGCAATCTTATCAATAGCACACCCCTTTAATAAGAGGTTTAGAATGCTGGAACAATATAAGCTGGGGCAGAGGAAGGAGCTTCCTGCAAACCAACTGCTAGTTACTTATGCTACCCCTCCGTTGCCATTTGCACCATGCAGGCAGAGGAGAACTGGGCATATACCTGTACCAGAAAAGGAAAGGGTCAACATGAGAATGGGAACAGCAGTCAGGAAGAGTGCAGGACTGTTTCTCTTCATAGCCATGCCAGTGTTTAAAATTACATCTTGTGCAAAAGTTGGTTTCTAAATGTGTAGTTGCATAATCAGCCCTTGTCAACCTAAGGATGCACTCTAGCCACTACACTTGTTATAATCTGCTCCACAAATTAGGCAGACACAGGCAAGTCAGACCACTTCACAGATCTAACTGAACTGCCACTTGAGCATATTACAGAAAGATACCAACCAACTTTCAATCAGATGCAGGCTTACACTGTTTCAAACATAACCAAGGAGAGTGTTAGGATGCAGAGTCAGAACATAAAGTGGGCAGTGCCTCCATTTTAGGACCAGGTCAATGTGACCCACTCACCCCAAAAACAACTTTGAAAAAAAATCTAAAAAATAAATCAAACATTAAGCAGATGATAATACTACTTGTGGTGACATTTGCAAAATCCTACATCTAGACAAGGACATGCCATAAAGTAATGTAACAGAATAATGTATAGAATGCAATGTAATAGACAGTTGTTATAGAGTGTAATGTAATAGAATGTAAGTATCATGATATAGAAGAGTTGCAGTTGGAAGGGACCTACAATTACCATCTAGGCCAACTGCAATAATTTTCTTAGACTGCATATACTCCTGATTCAACACATATTTTTAGACCTCAGACTTTGGAGAAAAATCAATAAAACAAAAAACTGAGGGTGGAATCCATGGCATCTGATTGTCAAAATAGCCAGTATGAGCCACTGATGATCACCACCGCTCATAAAAGCAGCATGTTACAGTTTGAAAAATTCCCAAACAACAGCAACAAAAGCCAACAACGACAAACAAACAAAAAAAACCCCACACAAAAGAAAAAACGCCTTCTCCATTCTAACAATCCTCCTGTACCACAACAGCCTTAGATGCCAATGTCTCAAAGGAGATAAAAGGGAGTAAGAAAGGGTAAAGGGAAAGTTAAACATATGCTATCCAAGGAAACCCCAGCAAGAGGGAAAATATGCACCAAGGAGAGCAGGGTTAGTGGAACAAAAGGAGAGTGGATACGAGTAAAGCCCCAATGCAAGAAAAAGGAGACTGTTCAAGAAAAATGGAAGAAGGAGAGAGAGATGGAATTTCGATCATCTGGTTATGCAATGAAGTTAATGTCCAGAAAGGAATGCATCCCCAATTTGCTTTATTAATAGTCATCTTTCTCCATCCTTCCCCTATTACTTTCCACAATTCAGAACAAGCTGGCCTACACAAAGACATAAAACCAGTTACACACACACACACACACACACACAAAAATCCTTCCTTTAGAAAGAACTGTCAAAAACCCAAAGATCTCATTTCTCAGTGAAATCAAAGCCACTACTGCCCTCACTTTCTAGCCATTTTGAAAAATAACCACAAGAACTACACAAGCAAATCCATGAAGATGCTCATCAGATCAAATCTATCCTTAAATACACATGTGGAAGGGAACGTGGTGGGGAACACTCCATGATGTAACTAACTCTGGTTAAAGGTTAAAAAGTGAAAAATATTTTGCACCATACTTTTCTCAGCTTTAACTAGATATGAAGTGAGAGCAGCTGGCAACAGAAAAGAGTTTGGAAGTCTGGATCCCCTTTCCACATATTTCCACAGCTTAAAGTATTATAATTTCTTTACAGTTGAACTGTAAGTTTTCTGGATTTAGCACTTCTGTTTTGAAAACAATGACAATAGCCCTATCATACATTTTGTTCTTAGCTATGATTTAACCATCTCCATCTTATCTATCATTTATTGGCAGCATACTTGAAAGCATTGGTTGATAATACACTTTCACCCAGATCCTGGAAGATACTGAGCACATGCAGCAAGCCATTTCAAAAAGTCATGGCTCCCTCAGTATTTCAAAGCAGATAGCAATTAGGTTCACCATGCTTATTAACTTCTTATGCTTTTAATTGTTCACAATCAGAAATATGAGAATATGATCCTCTGGCAGATACAGATGGTACTTCTAAACAACAATATTTCTGTACTTCACAAATGTTTATATTAGCTTCCTTCTGCAGAGACCATTCTTAATTATTAGGCAGTCTGAGCTCCAAGCCCATAAAATTTACATTTCCATGGGGACTGACTATTCAGAAGGCATTTCACTGTGTTCTAGAACTCTCAGTACATAAGCTTTCTCTTTTACTAGGATGCTGTCATCTTAAGGGATATCATGGGCCAGTTCAATGACGCATCAAAAAACCCAAAACATTAAATAATTGAAATCTACTATCAAAAAACCCCATGCTTTAAACAACAGAATCCAATGCCAGCTTAATACATCCACCCGGAGCTGGTTTGACTAGCCTCATGCAAAGTGCAAGTCTGCAAACAGAAAATCCAAGTTATTTCTAGAGCTTCTATCAATAGCCTCTGGACGTCAGAATGGTAACAGATCACAAGGACAATGCTGGCAACAGCCCACACTTCTTACACTGTTTTGCACTTGCTTGGGATGGAAGACTTCTACTACCCCTGAAGCACCAGTTACAATTACCTTCAGCATTCTATAGTTCCACATCTTTTCATACTATGCTTCACTGTATCTATCTTTCTTCCACCATAGTAACTAGGCTACTCATCCACCATACTTGTTCTCTGCAGGAAAGGCAAGAGACTTGCATGCTACAGAATGTCTGGCTTCAACAGAAATTTACACGTTATTTTTAGAGACACCAAGGTCATAGGAAAAGGCCTTACAGTAAGAGCGAAAAGTAGGAAAACTCCAATGCTTGTAAAATCTTCTAGGTGTTAACCTGAGATTAAACTCTTGAGAAATCTTAGAATCTTTTAGAAGATGATCTCATTTCAGGGCTATGCTCTTTTCCAACTTCATTCTGAGCCTCTACTCTTTTCCAATTTAATTCTGGACCACTACTAAGAATAGAATGTGTCACTTAAAATATAAGGGCAAAGATCCTAATGCAAATCAGAAAGCATATGCTTAAGGGGGCACAGAAAATACAGGGTAACTCTGATATTTTCCCAGTAACAAAATTTACCACAAGCATATGCTGCAATATTCTGCACGAGCTACTTTCCTAAACACTAAAGGCTTCATGCCCAGGTGTCTCACATTGCTATAATCCAGCCAAAGAGTGATGAAGGCACAAGTGAGTGAGTCCAGATCATCATTTGCCAGGATAGGCTTGTTTCTGAGCCAAAGCATTACTCATGGATGCTGCTATGTGGGAGCCTGCAATCAGACAGGAATCCAAGAGTACTCCTAAACTGGAGGCTGGACTGTCCACACGTGGAGGCACATCTTCAGCCAAAAGAGACAATTTTATCAAGTGAAACTCTTCTAAATGCTATCTTTTGCTCACTCATACCAACTCCTCTTGCTCTGCTTCAAGCACCTGTCACTTTTCCCCACTGTGATCTGTTCCTGTCTGAGTTCTGAACTAATCCATAGGCCTTGCAATGCAGAGAGACTTAACAACACACTTGACAGACATTGCTGATAAAGTGTGTGTGTGCTGAATGGTTCAACAACTGGATTCACATTGCTTTGAATTCCTACAAAGAATTTTTCTGTAGGATTTGTCAAGAGGAAAAAAGAAACCTCCAGGAAAAGGTGATATTTTCCACTACTAGTCAGACAGGAAGGTTTACTACCACTTCACTGCATTTTTCTGACCCCACCTCATCTAAACCAGCAGTACTTCTTATTGTTAACAATTTGAAATACTATGCAGGTAGTCAAGAAAGGAATGGATGTCTGTTCTGTATTCCACCATTAGAAGGATATCAACTCTGTTTTGGCCTGAATTCAGATTTGCTTTCTCCATAACACAACTTTGAACCACCAATTTTCAAAGTTGAACAACTGAACTTTCCTTCATCTGCCAATATATTTGGAGAGGATGCAGGGGAGACAGGTAGAGGATGCAAGAGGGATGCCCACCTATCACAGCATTAACCTGGCAGCAGCAACACAGGAAGCACCTTCCCATGTCCTGATGTTATGTATTGCTTGCATTCACTGTCTACATTGAACAACAAGTGATAGCAAAGATAGTCACTTTCATTAACTTGTTTACCTGGCCTTACTGCACTACCCATTCTCTCAAAGAGCCTCGTATTCTAATCAATCTTATCCCTTTCCTCAGATTTTAAAAGGACAAGTTAAGAAAATCAAGGATACACACTAACAAGAGATACAAGAGATTAGATTCCACAAGCCTCTAAGCAGAAATATTATGGGAGAGCTTCTACCCCAAAACCACAGCTGGAAATAGGAAAGGTTAAACTGAGGTTGACTGTGCACTGTTCAGTTTCCACACAAACTGCTGCCAGTAACACAGCCTCCCCGCAGAAGTAGCAGCAATCACACTGTGAACAGGCCTGGCAGCCTCCCTCCCTTTCACTGCAGCTTCTCTTTCCCCAGCAGGACAGAGGAGATGTCCTTCATTTCTGAATTGAAAACTTAAGAGCAGTGAAGTGGCACTCTTACATTCAATTGTACTGACACATCTGCCCATGTCTCAATTGGTCACAACTAAGTCACATAGGCATATACCAGCTTGGATGAAGGCAACAACCAGTTGTCCATACCAGCAACTACACACTGCCACAGAGCTCACCTTCAACAACAGCACATTTGCCTTCCCTCTGGTTGTACTTTGTCTTGGATCAGAGAGTGGGAAAGAGCAATCAAAAGCAAGCAGTAGGGTGGCAGTAGTAGCAGCAGGTAGCCCGGGCAGCAGAAAAAGAAAATCAAGGAAGAAATCCTTACTAATTCCTTCAGACTCCACAAGCACTGGTTGAGAACCTCCAGAGTTCACTTAGAGGCATCCCAGTTCTCTGCCTGCCTGTCATGCTTCAGTGTTTCTTTGGCATTCAGATACTGACAGATTACTGCTCTCATTCCTGTTCTCACAAGAGTTCATTATAAACCTAATAGCAAGCTTAAGCTCTACCTTCAATAGGTTAACTACTCCACAAGTGACATGCAAGCTTCTTCCATGCTCACCTAGCAACCTACAAAATACGTCAGAGCCCACACTGGAAAACCCCCAAATCCACCACACCAAACTTTGGCCCCTAAACCACACCCTTACAGTGCCTTAACCCAAACAAAACCCTTTTACCATCATGGTTTCAGGCAGGCCATTACCCAAGGGATTGTATACCACTCTTTGCCTTATCTCCAGCATTATTTCAGGAAATGAACTGACCACAAGGTAAAATTTGCAAGTCATTCTGGAAACATGTAAACTGAATAATTAAATATTTACAGAAGATGTTACATGGTTTTGCATGAAACTTGGCAGCCCTGGAATGCTTATATGAGACATCTAGTCAAGGCCTGGGAAAGAAGGAAAAGACTCAAGAGTGGGAAGAAGAATAGTTAATCCCTTTCCTCTCAAACAAGTGCTACAAGAAAGCACACATTATGGTAGACTTTTCCATGACTGCACACAGAGTTCCTGCAGAAGTGTCCTGGAAATAACCAGTGCAGTGCTTCTATAAGCACGGTCCTCACATTTTAAGCTTGGAGTCACTTTCTCAGTCCTTCTTTCTTCCCCATGTGTTCAACTTAAGCTTTCTTGTTATTCTATTAGCTGCAATTTTGCTTAGGGAACTCAGTTTCCTTACAGTACAGGACAAGAAAAGTCTAAAACCATCACAATCCCCCATCTCCCAAAATCACTATTTTTTACAGCAACCACCTGGAATGTCAGTTAGCAACTGAGCATGAAGAGGAGCTAGAGCTTTTAAGAGAATTATTAAACATAAAAAGGAGTTTTGGTGCCACCTCTAAGATGACAGTTCCTCTCTAACCAAAGCTGAATAAACTCATTCTAACAATTATATTTTCTAACATAAACATTCTTGTTAAAGAAGAAGATTTAGGAGCAGTATTACCAAGTCTCTGCAGGGACAGGAAAAAAACTTCTTTTTCCCTCCTCTTTTCATCTTTTCACAGGAAATCTGCATGTTTTTAACTTATGCATTGCCATGAACAGGACTTTGAACATACAGTGCATAAGGAAACACCATGAGGATGAACAAGCACTGGAATACGTTGCTCACAGAGGTTGTGGAGTCTTTCTCCTTGGAGATATTCAAAAGCCATATGGACATGGTCCTGGGCAACCAGACCTAGGCAGCCCTGCTTGAGCTACAAGCCCAGGACCTCGGACTTCCAGATGACCTCCAGAGATCCCTTCCAGCCTCAGCCACTCTGATTTGATGAACCGAAGTTTCTGTTTCTCACATTCTCTACTTCTCATTGTACAGACAGTCAGCAAGAGCTGACCAGACTTCATGACTGTTTAGTACCCTGTCTGTTAGGCACAACAGTAGGTCATGTAGTTATACCCAGAGACCCACTAGGGCTGGGAAAACCACAATCCACTATGCAAAGACAGACATGGAGAACTGCAGAGCAGGAGAAATAATCTGAGGAATGAAAGATGAGGAGAGTTCTGTGGAAGAGAGAAAAAAATAATTTGCTAGCTAGAATTTACCTACCTTTCCTTCAGAATTTC
>NW_008669831.1:0-17168 GCF_000695815.1 Acanthisitta chloris | reverse complement strand
CTGAACCTGTCTCCAGCACACTTCATTTTATTAGATATGCTAGGTCAGTATTATAATTACATTGCTGTAAGGTACAAAAATTTGCTTAAGGAGCCATTTTTCCTCTCCTTTTTCACACAACTCTTTCAGCCAGAAGAGCAGTTTTGATGATGCTCAACAAGAGTAGGTTGTTAAAAAATGAAACCCTTGTACAAGGACCACATCCTGTACCACAGACAAGTGCGTAGCTACCTGCCATGTGAACCAGATTTAACAAAGGGCATCATCAGGCCATGACAAACATATATAGTAAAAATATTTTTAAATACTTACATTACATACATATAAAAATATATAGTAAGCTTCATGGCAACTCTCAAACAGTAGCAGCCTGAGGCTCAACTGCCCCATTTCACAGAAGAAAATTTAAGATAAAAAACACAGAGTCTAAAATCAGGTAACAGTTGACTGTGTAAGTAGCAAAGTTCTATTAAGAGACATATATAGATAGACAGATAGATCTTTCTCCTCAGTGATTCAAACCTGCTTATCTTAATTAAAAGGTAATGAAGCAGCAGAAAGTCTCCTGGTTTGATGTACAGCCTACTGGTCCAAAGTCCAGAGGGTACATCTATCAAATAACATTCCTCCACAGCTTCTGTGTGAAGCAATGTCTACTGAAGTGGCTGTAGGCTGATCCCAGGAGTCCATGCAGAAGTCATGCTCCCGAAGGAGCAGACGCCTGCCAGGCAGGGGTTACTTCAAGGGGGACGGGGTTGCTGCGGCCAACTCTGGCCTGAGCGCAGCCTGTGAGGTAATGTGAATTCCTTGGCTCAAAGTAAGCACCTGAATGCTTTGGAAACCACAGGAATCCAGCACAGAAAAGGTAAATATCCCAGAGGAGCCAGTGTTAATTAGGAAGCCAGGCTACTGACTGGGGGGGCGCCACGAGGCTGAGTGGGGTGAGTTCAGGTGGCAGGATGGCAGCTGGTGGCAGCCACTGTGAAGTCTGGCTGTTTACCCCCAGAGCAAACTCTCGTGGCCCTCTGGAAAGTCTCCCCAGCTGCTGCTCCTTGGGTCCTTTGCAAGAACATTTGGTTTTCAGCTCAGTTTCGGCTTTTTTTTTTTCCCCCCTCTCTCTAACCTGTTTTTCAAATTCAGTGTAAATCTGACTGAGAAGTTCCTGCTGGGCTAGGACCCTTCCAGCTATCCATGCTCAGAAACACAGCTGCCTAAACATGATAGTTTAGGTTAAAAAAAAGTAGACTATAGAGAAGTCTCCCCAAAACAAGAGCCATTTCACTATGAATGCCCTACGCTATGTGTCAAATCCACATTATGTCTGCAGGCACCAAGCAAAACACGTCCATCAGGCTCCTTTCTGTCCCACAAGGAAGTACACAGGAGGGAAAGTTAAGAGAGGAGAGAGAGGTGCCCTAGTTGGCAAAATGGGGAAGGCTCACAAACAGCACAAGCTATTCCTGGTCCCGTGTCCTCTTCTGCTGTACTTCAGGCACAAGTCAGGCTTGTTATTCTCTGCTTGCATCAATGCCCCTCCAAAAACCAGCATAATCCACCAATTCAGCAGTTGGCTCTAAGAGCAGCCTTGGGACTCCCACATAACTGGGCTTGGTGAGTCACCTTCAAAAGCATGTCAAAGTTTATAATTAAGACTGTAGTTTATTAACAACGTACCTCTTATTCAAACTGGGATATGAAAGGTATGTCAATAAATATACTACACTGCCTATTTGGGAATAAATAAATACATAAAATACATTTAATATAAAATAAAATCTAATATAAATAAAATTACATAGATTTTTAACGTATGATCAGATGACTGAGTCATGCCCTCAGGTAAACTTGGACCAAGCTTGCCATGACCATCTCATTTTCCAAACCTATACCTTCAGTGCAAGAGTCCCAGCTACAGTTCTCCAAGGTGTGAATCACAGACGACTAACCTAGATTATAATTGCCCTTCCCTGCACAAAGTTACTAAATATCTGCCAATTTAATAGATGTACAGCAGCATACTGTCTACGGGGTTTTTTTAATACATACTAGAAAAGTGTTCAACATATTTTTCAATCCAACAGGAGGATCTTAAGTCACCCCGTGCTGCTTTATGCCTTAAGGACAGCTTCAGTCTTGCTTCAAGCCTCAAAAAAGAGGAAAAAATCCCCACCCCACTCCACTCCCTCCGAGCAGATTACTCAATATCCACAAATGAATCTATTAGCAGCATTCCTTCTAGAGGTGCACCAGGCCCAAAATATGCAGGAAGAGTTTTGAAAGAGCTTGCGGGAGGCAAGACCAGAAAAGCAGTATTTGAACAAAATATGAAAACAGAGCACATTCACTGATGCCGTTCTTAGTAACTCTCCAGAAGTCTATTAGCTGATTTTGCTGACCTAAGGCTCTGTCCCTACTAAATACAACTTATTCCACAGGGGGTGGGGTGGAAATAGCTCCAAAAGGAACCTACTCAACATCAGCACTTCCTAAGTTTACTCAATATTCTTTCTGAGGATAAACATGCCAAAAAAATAAACCAAACCTCAAACATTTTGAGGTCAGTATCTTCCTGGAAAAACTGCATTAAAAAAAGAAAAAGGGGGGGAGGAAAAAGAAAAGGAAAGAAAAGAGAGAGAGAGAGAACTTTGGCCAGGGCAAACCAAATAGTTATTCAGTACTTCCCGCACAAGCCAAGCAACAATAGCTGAAGACTTTGCCATACACATCTCGGTACATACCCTTCTCTTCTCCTTCAGAGGAAACTTCTTCTTCACTCTTCCCATATGGAAAGCGAAACACAAGGTACTAAAGTTGAATCCCTAGTCCTTTATTTCTCCTCAGTTCTGAAGCCTCAAATTCCACTCTAGATCATGTCATGACAAGACCAGGTGTGCCAAAAAAAACTAGGCCTAAGAAAGTATCTAGTCAAACATCACAAACATGTGTTATACCAAGTCTGCTCATTTTAAAGATTATTACATCTAATGGTTTCCTGATAGCACTCCTTTTCTGGTAGAGGTCACCACCTTTACTGGAACAGTCAGGTTCCTCTTGGAATAAGCAAAGCATAATGCTGGAGGGAAATATGACCTTTCAGATAGACCAAGGAAAAAAAAGTTAATAGAACAACCTAGAAGGTCACCCTGACTACACTACAGAGGCTATCTGCCTTCAGAAAGCAAACTCAAAACATGGAAGTCACCATAATGCACAACAAGCACTAGCAAAGACTACAAAACCATATTCCTGAGTTCTGCTGGTGGTTTTCCCCTTAGATTGCTTCAATACCACCCTTGATTCCAGACACTGGTATTACCTCCCAGTTCTTTGTTACAAATTGCTTCTACTCTTAAGTAGCATGGGGTTTTTTTCTTACACAAAGATTTGAAATCAGCTTCTATTCCCCAAGGTTAAAACACTTCCCCCCTCCCCACACAGCTAAAGTTTTGTCCCAGCTTTAAAGCAAAGCATTACACCGTGTGAGGCAATAAAAGGGTCTCTCCCAGCACTTAGATTGCACTGTTAAATGGAAGACAAAAAAGCCAGAATCCAGTAGCTCCAGGTTCCTTACCTCTCACCAACTGAATTTGCAGATTCAGGGTATGGGGAAAATGCAGACCGCTAAAGCTAAAGACCACTAGTGCCATCTGGAGGCCATAGAGAGCACCTCACCTAAAGTTTCGTCAACCTCTGCTCACCTTGAGTGTCGTCCTCCAAAGAAAGCTTGGCAGCACATGCTGCACCAACCCCACAGCCACAGGAGACGGGAAAAGTTCATGAGTAATTAAAGATACTGGTTGCAAGAAATTTATACCTATCATGTGAAAGCTTTCAACTACAAGTCTTTAGCTGACACTTCAGCAGACATTGCTCAGTGGGCAGTTAAGTTTAGTAACAGAAAAAAGCTACCCTCCAGAGTCAGGACCTTCGACCAGAGACAACATGCCATTATACCCTCTACACCAGTTCCACAGTTGTACAGGTAGAGCTGACCATATATCACAAAACACCAGATACCTAGTGCCATTTTAAGTCTCCATATACTCCCTGCCTCTCACAGAGAGCTATAAGATGGGATGCAATTTGAAGGACAACTACCATTAGTAATACTGTGCTGTCCTGTAGATATATGTTCCACTTGTCATGTAGGTGGACTCCATGTGCTCCAGATTTGATTATAGTTTAATCAAATGGACTCTAAACACATATAATACTGTTAAGGATTTCAGATTTCAGAACAGGCAAGCAGTACTGGAGGACAAGGAGCCAACCACAAATTAGCAGTCTGCCTTTCCAACAATGAAGGCTAACTACATGCTGGGCTGTGCCAACATGAGTTGAGTCAGTAGGTTGAGGGAAGTGATTAGTGCCTCTTACTTGCGAGTGCTAGGCAAGCAGTGGGCACATATCTAGGGCATCATGTCTAGTTATGTGCCCCCCAGTGGGAGCATTGACTAAGTGGTGCAAGTCTGGCAGAGAGCTATTAAAACGAGCTGAAAAAAACACGATGTACAAAGAGAAGCTGAGGAGAAAAGAACTGTTTAGCCTGTGGATAGGAAGGCTAAGAACAGATCTAACGGTTGTGTTCAACTCCTTAACGCATAGGTATACAGACAGAGCCAGACTTTTCTCAAAGGTGCACAGCAGAAGGACAAGAGGCAACAGCCAAAATAAAACAACGGAAATTCTGATTAGATATAAACACACACACACATACATACATTCACAGTGAGAATGATCAAATGTTGAAACAGGTTGTCAGGGAAACTGCAGAATCTCCACTCTTGGAAGGTATTAAAAACTTCATGGTGTAAGGCCACAGAGCATATGCTCAAACTTCTAATAAGACCTTGTCTTCAGGAGACTGGACTAAAAAAGTCCAGACTTCTCTTTCCACCTAAATAATTTGATGATTCTGTCATAAGGGATTTGCTAGAACTTACTGACCAGTGTATTCCAGTCAAAAGAATACATTTCTGTCCTTCCTCATTTCTCTCCCTAGACCTCTAATATGACTGGAACTGTTAAAAGAAAAACAAGAACAAACAAATACAAACCACCCCAAACCATACACATCTTCATATACACTTCCCCTCACCCCAAGCAAAATATGTTACTCTACTCTCAGACACAAAAATGCTATCATGGAATTAGCACACTTATCTCAGAGTAGAACACTTATGTTTAAAAAGATGGATTTTTCCATAAATAAACCCTTTGTTACAACAAGGTCAGCAGAACCACCATGAAGACATTAATGCTGGTACAAATGCTGTTTTGAAGGCCTGCTATGCACTGCCCATTCTGAGAACATCCTGGCAATCTACTCTTATCTTGTTTCCCTCTTCACTTTCCAAATACATGCAATATTAGCAACTAACAATCTAATTGCCAATTCCCAAGAGAAGCGTCTTCCATGCCAGGCATGTTTAAGACTCCCTTTCTAAAGTGAATATAGTTGTCAAACATTCCACTGATGAAGCTCAGCTTCCCCTTTCTGCCTCCCTTTAGGGAAACAATCTATTCACATTATCTTTGCTGGCAGAGGTACATCACAACCCACCTGAAGGGTGTTCATCAATTTAAAGGAGGATATTTCTTGTGGGATCATTATTAATATATTCTTTAGGATTCATTATCTGCTTTGGATAAAGATAAGTTGGATTCAGTATCTACCCAAGCCAGAGCCATGGAGGCATGAACCCTAGAGATACTCTTCATGGGTACATCAGATGTACTTAAAAAAGAGAGATACAGCATTGCTTAAAACTGTTGCAGAGGACAATCCTATGGTGCTTTTTTCTCAAAAATCACTACAGTTAAAATTCTGATCTGTTGGAAATTCAGAGGGGTGATTACATCAAATTTATTAGTTACTACAGACAGATATTTAGTTAAACTTCTGTGATGAAAAGAAACAGGTATATTTTGGTAGGTGTTCCTCCTGGGGAATCTTAGGTACCTTTAATGACTTACATGTAAAAGAAAATTGACATCTTGCAAGGTAAAAACAGTGAACCTGTCTAAACCTACTTACTGGATACTGTAGAAAATACAAATACTGACCTAAAGTTTAGATGAGTATTAAAACTCATGGCTAATACAGCCATCAACAGGTCTCCAACTGCTTTTGTCATTCTAATTTGAGAAAGTTTAGATTCCCTTCACCTTGGAGAATGGAGAACAGGCACAAAAGCACCAAGAACCCACAGAAGTTTCAAGAACCACCCAACTTTGAGAATGAACATGCCAATGATGGTGTGTTTGACCATTCAACCCTTAAAAGTTGAAAACTTTCTTTATTCATTATACATGCAATAAATCCCTCACTCAAGATCCTGTTATCTATATAAAGAAAACTGATGGGACACAGCATGATGAAGCATCATATATTTAAACTCTGCAGAATTTTCTAACTGGCACTTCCCTCATTTACTACTGTTTCAGGAGTACAGAGGCAAGACAAGACGTGTCTGGATCTCCCAGTGCAGAGACACTGAAAAAGAAGAATCCTCCCCTACCTGGTCAATCCTTCCTCATAGAGATAGATGACAAGCGGATCATAGGATGTAACCAGAACATAGAGCCGCACGTCGAACTTGAAATCTGAAATACAGCTGCCAAGAGTCAGTGGCTGCAAGTATCTTTCAGACATCATATCCAGTTGAGGAATTTCAGCACACCCTGAGAGCAATAAACCATTATCTGCTTCCCACACAGGTGCCTGAAGCTTTCCCACTTGAAAAGCTTCCAGGTTTTAAGTAATTCTCTAGTTAGATTTTTCTGGTACTAGACAAAGCTAGATCACTCAATTATTCACCTAAACTCCTGGCAAGGTTGCAGAAATCCTCAGATGCAGGGTTGGGGAAGAGAGGAAAGTAATTCCTAAGCATACTCACCATCAATGAGCAGGGGGTTGCTGATGTAACGAGAAACCAGGATGTTGTCTTCCAGGACAATCTGGTTTGGCTGCAGAAGAACAGAGAATTCAAGAGTGAAAAAATAGGACACTTACGGAACAAAAAGATGACTAGATCAAACCCACCATTTTTTCCAGCCTTTCCCTCCTAAAGTCACCCTGTACCAACCACTACATCTGAGGAAGAAATAAAAACAAAATGAAAAAAACCCGTATCAGTCACAACATAAGGTAATTAGATCCTAACCAGACGTCTGGGAATGATTACATTGCCAAAAAAACTGCCAACTGAATCTTCCAGTGAAATGCTCCTCAGACTAGCATACCGATTTAACAGCCACATGACAATGATGCAAAATAGGCAGGAAAAGACCCACATCTAAGAAGCCACTGTTATTCTGTTTGCTTCTCAAGGGTTTAACCAAACACATGGAACTGGGGTTTAGAAGACACTGGAAGGAGTATGTAACTACAGTGAGTGAGGAAGTGAAAATGGAAGAAAATTACTCAATTTGTGATCTTTATAGCTAGATTCAGGGCTGGTATTCAATCTTTTTGTCTACATGAGTAAATACCTTCTACTGAGATTCGGGTCACAGCAGGAGCTCCTGTACCAGGAAGAAGCTACCCTTGTACAGAACAGAAAGCTCTAACTATGATAAATATACATCACAAAGCCATGGGATCTGTTGAAAAGGCTTTTACCCTTTACTATATGCAAGCCTCTCCCATCTCCAGTTTTAACTACACATACAATTTCTTGTACAACATTTTCTTGCCTTCGGTTTGCAGAAGACCCAAGAGAACCACATGATACTGCCTTTGCTCAATTTTGCATGTATTCAGCCATACCACCAACATCATCGGCAGGAAACATAAGCATGTAAAGTCCACATATACAGCGTGAGGGAATGAGCTCCACTTCCCTCACCACATCACACAAAAGTGACAGCCTGTTCTATTATGGGTCAGAGAAAAGCAAAGGTTTGTTACTATGTTGGGGGTGGGGAGGGAGGATTGTTGTTGTTTTTAAACACTTGCATGATGAGATTCTAGAGGACTCCCTTAATGGCATCGCACTGAAGGAAACTGGCCTGCGGGCCAAACTTGCTGAAGTGTTTCTAGAACAGAGATACAGGAAGGTATATTGGTCCCAGAAGAGTCTTTTCCCCAGTTCATGGCCAACTGCCACATGAGCCTGAGCTCATTCCTCTCAAGCAAAGAAAGAACTGAGTGCAGCTCTGGAAATACTTACCTCATGCACTTGGCGAATTGCTCCCTTATTTTATGGGAAATGATCCAAGTAGAGAATAGATGAGGCAGCATGACCCCTTCAGTGCAGGGAAGGCTAAAGGGGTTCGAATGAGTGAAAACAAAATGACTCAACAGTCAGTTTTGCTGCTGAGAATATTTATTGGAATCCCCTCATGTTTGGCTCCTGTTCAAATGTATTTGTTACCTATGACAACCTAACTCCCTGCAAAGCCCCAAAAGTGCAAAAAACACTATAAACAGCACATCGAGTTCAAAGAACTACTCCCAGAACACCTCAGGAAAGGCACACAGGCCTTTAGATAACACAACTTTAACACTGATACACTTCCTACACGTCCTATCATATAAGGTTTCATTTTAACTGTCTTTTTCCATGGGAAAGAGGGAGACAAGGGGTCTGTTTGAAGACTGTTTAGGTCACACAGGCAGACAACCAGGGAGAGTTCTGGAAACCATCCCAAGGCCAGTCTACTGTCAGCCACAAGGAGAACATGAAGCAGCACAGCTTCCCAAACTGTCTCAGGGAGTATAAATGTAATCCTATAAGCTAAGACTTGAAGGTAGATTTCAAGATAAGCACAGCATACAAAGGAATATATTGCTTTTGCTTACACAGCATAGGGCTGGGCAGGCTTTGGCAGCTGCTCAGGGCTGTTGAACTGCTTCACCAACAGATGGCTGAAATTCAGAGTAGGGTCAGTGCCTGCTTAGATGCTTCCACGACTCTTGCCTGGAAGTCAATGTATTTTTGAAGACAGAGTTACTGAAGAGCAGTCCCTTTACTGAACACTTACATTGTTTATAAGGTAGACACCTCGACCTCTGGAAGAGGCCACGGGCTTCACTATCCATGGGCCTCTGTCCTTAGAATAGGTACCTGGTTAAAAGAAAAAAACAGCAGAAGTCTGAAACATCTTCCATTTTGCTTATTTACATAGAAGCAAGAATCAAGTATGTTGCCTACAGTAATAGCTTTAGAGAACTCCATGAAGAGATCAAAGTCTGCTTTTTTGATGTCTTATTTTACCCCTTGGGACACCTTGCCATTATTACAGCCCCTCCTCAAAGTACCTCCTGCTGCTCTGATAGATTCATTTCTCTGCCCTATGCCTCCTTTTGGCACTTCTCTCTTCAGTACACCCAGACATTAGTCAGGAATATTGTGAAGTTGATCATCAACAACACTGTACACACAAAACAGCTCAATTTTAGAGCCCTACACTCACATTAGCTTCTTAAGGACTTAGAGAGTCATGGAGTAAACAGCAGAGTAGAAACTACATAAAGAAATCATGCGGACCTTTTCCACTGTCTTTCCAGCTTCCTCTAATGTTGTTGCCTTAATCACTGGCATGATCAAAAAGTTAGGATATTAAAAGTAATTCCCTTCCCCTCACCCAGTTATTTTGCATTAGGTCTGGGCAGCACCAGCCATTCACTTACTGCAGAAGTCCTGGTACTCTGTCGGGAGGATAAAGGTCTGAGGTAAAATATGGAATGTCTTGAACCCATGGGCCAGCTGCATACGGCTCACATTCTTGTACAGTCTGTCCTTTCGTGTCAGTTCATATGACCTGAAGTGTCAAAACAAGAGACTGTATTTTCCCCCCCAAATTATAGGAACCCTTGTCTTGCTTACTAAAACCTCTGTAGCCCTGTCAGATGTCTAAACCCTAACTTGTCGCTACTCTTGAGTTTTACAGTCTCTATCCTATTGCTTTATTAATATCATTTGTAGCACCTCTTGCAATTCCCAAGACAGACTGAAGCAGAGCAAACTGTAAAATGATGGTTACGAACTACAGAAGAGGACATATGACTATTTCTGTAACTACCCAAAGCCCCAGATACTTTACTTACATCATCAAACAAAAAATTAAAACCATTATTTGGTCTACAGACAAGCACTTTAACTTATATACTATCTTTCCAAAACCCCAAAGATCATACAGAATGAAGACAGCATGTGGCACAGGCCTAGTATGTTGGGACTTCACAGTATCATGCATACTCTGTTCTTTCGGTTGTATCGATGTTCAGATTTTTGCAAACCATCACAAGGGTGTTCAGCAAAACACGGTATCAAGGCCTTACCTAGGGAAATGATTGACTTTCTGAATGTCTGTAAGGGAACGCAGCAAGTAGGGCTTCAAGTGTGATCCTGTCCACATGAGATTATATTCACTGCTATTAGGGTGAACCTAAAAAGCAACATAAAAACACCACACACAAAAACAAAGAACTAATGAAAAGCAACATCACTTGTCCTTAGTCCTAGGAGACCACAGCATTTCTAGTTTAAGACAAATCTACTCTACCCATCTCTTAACAAAAAGGCAATTCTAGCCAGATTCCTGCCCTAAGCTATTGTATAGTGGTGCTTGGAAATAACCACGCCATATTTTTCTAAACAAACTTGTGAGTTTGTTCTTTTTATAGACTGTTTAAGCCAAATTTGTAAAGCGTTTAAGATCTCTTCAGGAAAGTTGAGACCAGCCAGTAACTTCATGCTATTCAGAAAAAAAAAATAACCCTACACATACATCTCTCAAACTGTCATTAGCTACATACAGGACATTCTATAGAGCAATACAGGTGCTAGAAAAGAAATGTGAAACAGTACATCAGTGCTTCTGTAAGCTTGTAAAGGCTGAGAGATTAAACCCTTCAGATCTTCCTAAGGGTGCAAGATGAGAATTTAAAGCAAAAAGAGCAAAAACACATGATCAAACTTCAGCATCCTTTTTTCCCCAGTTTTGCAGCTTAAGACTAAAGGGTATTCCCCTGAGAGAGCAAAACCATGACATATTTTCCATCTGACTGGCACAATGTGTTAAGAGACCCCAAAACATCACAGGGGTCCACAGCAACTTCTGGGTTCTAACCCTGCAGAGTAAAACAAACAAAAAACCACAGGCAACTCACACACAAAACAAAACACAAAAAAATCCCCCAAAACATCATCATCACCCCCCAGCCCAGCCCATTATCAGCTCAGAAGTTTGTTGCCCTCACCTCATGGAACCCATGGGCAGTGAGAATGCTCCGAACCAGACGGCTGTCCGTTCGCACAATCTTATAGGACATGTGGTAGTGTAAGAGGGTTTTTTTTAAAGAGACACTTACTAGAGTCTGCACCTACAAGAATAGATCAAAGTTACTCGTGTTACCAAAGAAAAGAGAAGGACTCAACACAGTAGAGTTGCACTTAATTCAGACAGCAGAAGCACATAACAGGCAAAGGGTGATAGGAAATGCCTATCCAATTCTTGGAGCATTAACTCCAAAGATGGCATTGAACTGACTTACAGCAATCCTTAGTTATAAGACAGCTTCATCACTAAACCCTATCGCATCAAAATAAAGCACAAGACATCCTAACAATTACCAGGATTACTTTTTTAAAGCATTCCTTCATATAACACTCCAAACACAACTTCAGCTCTTTCTTCTCTATTCAAGATTACTTTTAGGTAGGAATGCCAATCACGCCTTATGTCCCTCACTGACATGGCTAGCTTATATAATCACTTTTTAGACCCTGAAAACCCAGTCATCATATAAGAGGATGGCACAATCCATAAAAGACTGCAAAGAAAGTAGAGACAGAAATTGCAATGCTAGAACACAGAACTGCCTGGAAAAGGCACTTTACAAACTGGTTCAAACTGAGAATAAAAGATAATGATTAGATTAAACCTCAGGAAATATGTCCTACCAATAAAAATATGTCTAAGCAAAAGAGTAATAAGTATCATCATCTGGGACCAGGCAAAGCCGAAGGAAATTTCACAAGTTGCACTATTCAGCAGTAGACAAACGACAAAAAGGCTCTACCTCCTGAGAAAAAGCAGAAGAAACCTCACACTCCAGTTATAACATAAGTTACAATTACCATCAACTTCTGCCACCATTCAAGTATGTTTTTAACTCACATGAAAAGAATCAGGAATTTCCACATACAAATCACCTTCTCTACCCCTTACCCCTGTGAGCCAGAAGCATTTCTGCTTGGATAGGATATTAGAAATGAAGGCACCAATTACCTAAGAAAGAGAGATGCAAGAGACGAAAGAAGTGTCAGCACCTTCACAAAAAGAAACTGAGTACATTTTAGCTTTTCTCCAACTCAGCACATCCAGAATAAGCTCCCAGCTGTACACGCCCACAAGTAAGAATTCCCTCAATCCAAAGTAACTGTTAGAACAACTCACTCTCTTATTTAGAGGCTCTCCCTTATTTGACACTAGACAGGTTTGGTCTCCCAACTCAGGATTTGCCATAGCAGCAATCATTTTGTTTATGGCTTTACTCACAGTTGTGAGGCTGTAGATCTAGAGACCTGTTACTACAGCTTATTACTGTCTGTACAATTGTGGAGCTGGCCCAGGGAAACCCTGTCAAAACTCATTGCAATGATTGTTTTTAAGTACTTAACTATAGTGAATTTATTTTCTGGTTCTAAATTCTACCACGGCCTCAAGTTCAATTCGAAAGCAGACAGTTCCAACTCAAAACACATCATCAGGACCCAAGGGAGGGACAAATACAGACACTTGTCACAATCCAAAGACTTTATAAACAGTCACCAATGGATCAAGCATTTCTGAACATCTCAGTGCTCAGGGACAAGAGAGGATTTTAATTTCCTTCCTACCATGTCCTCTTCCACACCAGGAAGAGAAGGGAACACCCAGGTAAGAGACTGCTACCTCACACCTTCAGGCCAAACGCTGGCACATAGTTGCACCCACCTCCAATGAGGCGGAGGTAGCTGTCGTTGGTCAGAATAGCTTCAGCATGAAACACCAGGACAGGGATCCGTCTGCAGCCACCACCAGTCCACTTGATACATGGATGGTCCCTGAAATGACAAGACAGTCAGTATAAGAAACTGCTGAGCCTCATACACACTGCAGTTACTTACAATGAGGACACTGTAATTCTCCATACTTGCCTGTGCTTGCCCACCCAGCCTGTGGCAGAACACAGGCAAACACACTGTGGAAAATAAATGAAGACTGGTGAGGAAGGTTGTAACATGCTCAAGTGATTTGAGGCTTGGATGTCGAAAAATACATATCATTCAAATTGTTGTGTGTTTGACAAGTCGAACATTTATGTTTGGATAACATAGAACTGCAACAGGCACTCTACTAAACATGCTTGAGATTCCTGCCCTGCCATGGGAAAGGTCACAGCACAGTGGTAAACTACACATGCAAGAATCCCTGAAGAACAGGTACAAACAGCAGCTTCTGTGACACTCTAGCAAGGGCTGAGCTCCACAGTGCCCATGTCCTTGCTCACATGCCTCTGCCCAGGTGCTGCTTTGGGGATCCCCCACTCAACAAGGTAATAAAAATGAATTTACTCTCTGCATTTCAGCCATGGTTTCATAGTTATTCCTAAGCCCTGCCTGTGCTGACTCTCACACACACACATGCTAGGCATCTGTTGTTGTTTCCAAGTTCCACCCTGGCTGGATGCCATGTGCCCACCAAAGCTGCTCTGTCACTCCTCTCCGCAGCTGGACAGGGGAGAGAAAAATACCACAAAAGGCTCATGAGTTAAGGACAGGGAGAGACCACTCACTGATTACCATCATGGGCAAAACAGACTACACTTGGGGGAATTAATTGAAATTATTACCAATCAAAATCAGAGGATAAGAAAAGTAAGCCAAATCTTTTTAAAAACACCTTTCCCCCACTCCTCCCTCCTTCCAGGGCTTAACTTTATTCCCAGTTCTCTACCTTCTCCCCACAGCAGCACAGGGAGATGTGGAATGTGGGTTACAAATCAGTTGTTGTTTCTGACGCTGCTTCCTCCTTTGGGAGAGGAGTCCTTCCCCTGCTCCAGCGTGGGGCCCCTCCCATGGGAGACAGTCTTCCATGAACTTCTCCAACACAAGTCCTTCCCACAGGCTAGAGCTCTTTACAAACTGCTCCAGCATGGGTCCCTTTCCACAGAGTTCATCCCTTCAAGAACAGCTTGCTCCAGTGTGGGTCCTCTAGAGGGTCACAAATCTTGCCAGCAAACATGCCCCAGCACGGGTTCCTCTCTCCACGGGTCCACAGGCCCCTCCCAGGACCCTGTTCCAGCATGGGCTTCCCAGAAGGTCACCAACCTTCTTTTGGACATTTTGGCTTCTACACGGGCTGGAAGTGGACCTCTACACCCTCATGGACCTCCAAGCGCTGCAGGGGGACAGCCTGCCTCACCATGGTCTTCACCACAGGCTGCAGGGAAATCTCAGCTCCAGCACCTGGAACACCTCCTCTCCCTCATTCTTTACTGACCTTGGTGTCTGCACATCTGTTTCTCTCACATATTCTCAATCCTCTCTTCTCTGGCTGCAATTACCTCCATGCTATAACCTTTTTTCCTTCATAAATGTTATCCCAGAGGCATTGCTACCACTGCTGATGGGCTCAGCATTTGGCTAGCAGCAGATCTGCCTTGCAGCTGACACACATTGGCTCTATTGGACATGGGGAAGCTTCTAGCAGCTGCTCAGAGAAGCCACCCCTGTAGCCCTCACCACTAGCAGAACCTTGTCACACAAATCCAATACAGCAACCCTGGTACTCAGCTATGAAGGGAATCTTCCAGATCATCCTCTTTTTGGGTTGGTCTTGCCAGTCTAAGCCAGAGTTCTGTTTAATTTGTATTTATTTTACCAAGTATAACTTGGAAGAAACCTCATGAGTTTTCATAGCGACAGTTTTCTGGATTTATAGCCTGAAAACAGGCTCTATAATTCAGGATAAACCATAATTGCTCCTATCCACACAACTAGACTTGGCAATGCAGATTCCTGCCTCCAGTTTAAGAACTGCAAATCATTGCATGCTGCCTGGTTGTAGTCCTGGACTGTGGACTGCACAAAAAAGCACTCATACAGAGTTTGAGAGACTAGAACAGGCTTGTCTCAACACAATGGATAAACCTGTGTGTTCTTTCTTTTTAATTTCTGCCAGATACAGTGGAATGCAAGCCCAGAATTCAAGAATGATGCCCCCAGTCCGCCACTCAAGCTACAGGCTCCGAGATATCAGTTCTTTGCAAAACAGCAAGGCTACACTGGGAACTGTCATCTCCTCAGAGGAATTATGAACACACCAAAAAAATTAAGACCTGTTATATCAGATTTTAAGATCACACAAAGAAAATCTGCCAACCTCCCTAAGCAAATAAAACTCAGGCTGCTTATTATTCACTGTGCAAGGAAATGAAACCATGAAAAAGTTAACAGAACAGAGACTGAGGGGTTGGAGAGACATCTCTATCTACACAGACAAGAAGAAATACAAAGACTGGCAGAGATACACTGAATCATTTGTCTATAGAATGTGCAAGATCATTATCTGCCAAAGGTTTGGAGAACCTGTAGAAGACAAAACCTACAGAAGACAAAAAGGAGGAGAACCTACAGAAGACAAAACACTTTGAACATTTAGAACACAGAAACAGAGATAAAAGGGCAACTTTCTGATGCTAGGACAAGGGCTCTTTAGTATAGCCCTGGTCCTCTTTAATCAAGTCATTATCATTGTCACCCAGACAAATTAACTTCACAGCACTCCCATCTGCTTCCACTACCTCTAAAACAGAGTTTTTTAATAAACTGCTGCTGGGGTGTAATTAGCTGTTCAGACTGGAAGGGACCCAAGAAGCTTGCAGAATTTACACTACAGGCCAGATCCTTATGTAAGTGGGAAATGAGCTGAGGCAACACGACAGGAGTTTATATTAAGCCTGTCCTGAGGATTTGCAGCAAGGCTCAATCCTCCAGGTGACAGTCATTCATTCCTAGGATGACCCTTAGTTGCTTGATACAGACATACTGCTACAGTTACATTGCAGGTGAAGTCAGTTCTGGACCTTTCCATCCATCAGGATCTGACAAGTCCAAGCCAACCACTTGGTATGAAGCAACATTCCTCTAAATGTCTTAAGTCACTGCAGTTATCAGCTAGGCAACCAGACACAATATGCACCCAAAATAAAACTAACAGGACATATTAAAGTAGGTCCAGCTGAAACAGCAAAGGGATTCCACTTTGAGACAGATTAAGGGAATGACTCCCTCAGAAGCAAAGATAAAAAGAAGCCACTCAACAAAGATGGCACAAACATGCATTAACAATTAGGAGTTGAGTTCTCACAAGACAGCTTTTAGAAAAGGACATACAATAATATGACATACAATAAAACATTGTATATCAGTCTACTGTACAGCAAATTTCAATTCTCTGCAGCGGTAAAGACTAAAACAAAACAAACAAAACAAAACCACCAAACAAAAAGAAAGGACATCATCAAAAAAAGTCCCCAGTTTAGGAATATGACAGAGAAGTCAATGAAACTACAGACTTGAGCCAAGGAAAAGGTGCACATCCAACCTTGATGAATATGGTGGTCTTTCAGGCCACAGATGTAGGTAGCCTGCTCACAATCTTGAGACCCAAACCAACCATCTCCCACTTTATAGGTAGGAGGGTAAGGAATGCATCTGTCTTTTCAAATTACTACAAATCCTGCAGGAACCACAGGGACACAGAAACAGATAAGAGGGTATTCCCCTACTTACTCCAGGCCATCCACAGCATCTTCCTCCTCTTCCTCCTCCTCTGAGGATGAGTCAGTTTCCTCCAGATCTCTAGCCATCCCAACTGGCATTTCCTCTAGGAGTTTTCATCCAGCCGAGTCTCAGCAGCCTCCAAGACTCCTTCCTGCAGACCGAAGGGATCTTACAAAAACAGTTACCTGCAATAAGGATTAAAAGCGCGAATGTATAGCTGAGCAGGACAGCGACAGAAGTGAGATAGGAGTTATCTCCTGTCGATACATATTTCTCACGGGACTATTAACAAGCTTGTTAGAGGCTGTAAATCACCTCCTAGCCAGGAGATTGTTGAAAAAAAAAGAATCACCTTCCGGCAGATTATTCCCCACCCGCCCGTGAGAG
>NW_008669830.1:16467-46489 GCF_000695815.1 Acanthisitta chloris | reverse complement strand
CAAGCTTAAGTAATTGTTGCCAGAAGAAATAGTTTAGTTTTTTCCCCCCCTTAAGTTAACACTTAAGTCATCTTAAAACCTGACAGGGTATATGGTTTGTTAGGGAGCTCCTGCAGTGCCTGCTTTACAGGATCACCTGTGTGGCTTGGGTCAAACGAGAGGACCCCAAGGCTGCCTACCAAAATGCAGTGCATACATGGATGTTAATTTCATACTCAGGTCCTGGTTGGATTAAAGGGCTTAATTATGTCATAGCTTCTGGCAAGCTGTGAGTAGTTACTCATGTGTGTAGCATGACTACGGGTGGTGTCCTGACAGGCAGCCAGTGGTGGTGTGATCAAAGGAGAAGAATCAGCCCCTTCTTGCAAACCACCCTTCACCTGAGCCCAGCTACCCTCATACCCAGCCCTATGTGTGTGGGCTGCTCTGACAGAAACACCAATGGTTAGTGGCCCCTTCCCAAGGACCACACCAAGGAGGGATGGAGTGCTCTTGGGAGCTTAGTTCTTGGCCTGAGGTGCCACAGCTTACAAGTCCTAGCAACTCTTCTGCCTCTCCCCATCTCTGTGGAGATCCAGGGGCTGACTGAGAGCTAGCCTGGGCCCCAGTCATGTGTCCCCTTGGCTGTCAGGTCCCCAGTGTCCCCAGACCCTAGCTCAGAAACATGGAGCCACTTGCGGTCGAGAACCTCTGTGTCAGGCTGTTTCGGAAGCTAGTAAAGTATACACGTCAGCTAATTTTCTGCAGGGGTTTTCGCGAGGAGTTTTGTACCTACTGTAGCTAGTCATTTAGATCCAAGTGCTTTGTTACAATGAAGGTGCTTGTACAAGCCACGAGGCTGCTAGAAGTCCTTTCTCAAGAGAGGGAAAAGAGAATTTTCTTTTGCCCTTAAGGTACCTGCAGTGAGAACAGATGATTACGGTTTGCTCTGCAGACAGTAAGCTATAAAGAAGCACACTGGTATCTGAAGACTCTGGTAGTGATAGTGACTATGTTGATCGATGGACTCTTGTGGCAAACAGCAATTCTCTTCACTTAAATATTGAGTAGCTTTCTTTAGTACATCTGTACCAGCATAAGAGGGGTCTCAGGATTAGTAATTGCTACTGCAGTACAACTACTGAATAATTTCGGCCAGCTTGGGATAGGAGAAGCAAATTGAGTTTTAAAAGGGCTGATGTCTATGCTTTTTATCAGGTCTGCTTAATATTTTTTGTGTATGAAGTGCAACATCAGGATCTTGGCTCTTTGGATGCAAATGTAGCAGTTCTGGTTTCTGTCAGGAATGGTCTGCCCCGTGGTAATCTGGGAAATAAAAGCCAAAGTTTGGGGGAGTGATTTATTATAATTCCCATATCAGACCTTGCCCTTCAGGTTTGTGTGATAATGTTCTCAAAACCTGTTTCTTACTCCTTTTCAGAAAGGATGTGTTTCTGACTGCTTCCCAGCTCCAGGGTCTGCAGGAGACTCTGAAGGGTGGCAGGTACGTGCACTGAAACTAGATGTACACCCCGACAGGAGTGGGGGCTGTGGTGGGTTCGTGCTGACTCTGTTACAGGTGTCTTTGTTAGCAAAACAAATAAATGCACTGCAAGAATATTAGAGACTTAGAGCATACTGGAAAATATAAATAAGGATTGAATTATAAGCTTGATTTATTGCTTTCTTTTGCTTCAAGACCAAATACCCAAGAGACTTAGAAAAAAAGGGACTTTTTTGCTCCAGAACACACTGTGTATTTACCTGTGCTTTAGTTACCTCTGAAAGCATGTTCAGGGTTGCAGCTTCCCTCTGTTACGCAGTTAATGTGTGAGGGGGTGCTGGGCTTGCTTCTGGAGATGTGAGTCTTTGAGAGTGTTGCTGGTCATCCAAGATGGCATTTTTTAAAGCACACATGCCTGTTAATTCAGACATGCAGCTACTTTTCATGGGTGCCATTAGGTGCCAGTAGGCATCTTCAAATAACTTCGAATGACTCACTCAGGCCTATGAGCCTAAGAAGAAATGAGAAAGAAACTGAGCAATATTTGCTATTGTGACAGCATGTTTAAGTGGTAAGTGAAGATGAGCTTAGAATTTCAGGGACCTTTTTTTTTTTGCTCATTTGGCACTGACACTGTCACAACCTGGGGTCAGTATCTGGGAGTAGCCACTGAGGCAGAAAAGGATCTCGAAACATAACTCTCCCCTGAGCAGCCCTTGGATTCTGTGTTTGGAATAGCTTAATGTCTAAGTTAGCTCTTCCCCGTTGCTTTTTGAAATTGAAGCCTCTTTTTAATGATCTACCCATAATAATCTGAAAAATAAGAATTTTAATCTCCTCTGTCTTGTAATTATTTTGGTTTTTGGCATAATGTTTTATCTTTACCCCCAGAAAAAGCACATAGTGGTAAAAGAATAGGAATGTGAGTTAAAAAAAAAAAAAGGGTCTCTTGAAATCTTCCGCTGAAGATAAAAATGTTCTCTGCTTTAAGTACAAGCATTAGTTTCTTGAGTACTACTTGATTTATCAGGCAGAATCAGTAAAAAAAATACAAATTTTTGGACTAAAACTGGCAATTTTAGTTTACTCAGAATTTGTATCCTCTTGTAACACTAGTGCACATCCTATAGCAAGCTTTGTGGTAGACATAATGACCGCATCAAATTATCTTAAAAATCTACCTTGTAAGCACCTAGCAACTACAAAGTATTTTGGCTACAGTTTGAAATGTAAATAACCCCATGCTCCACATGAATGTTAGTCATAAGGGGCTACTGGTCTGCTAGTTTGAGATCATAACCTAGCTCAGCAGAAAATGAGTCCATGTATATATTTTATAATAAGGAAGAGATTGTAAAAATGATGGTTTCATGAGGCTGTCTAAAAATGGCACTGTGCTTGAGGTTTTGAAAGGGCAAAGACTAAAGCAAAGGATGCATCCAGCCTGTCCCTACTGATCTGAAATACACGAACTGTGTAAATACAGCTCTGCTGTCAAAGGTAAATTGTACACTTTTTCCTGTGTAATTTTGATTACTTAAGTATTGCTAACTTTTTTCCTCTCAGTTTTGGAAACAAAATCGGGTTTAAGCAGAACCTCACAGTGGGAGTTCTGTGGTTTGTTTTTCATGTACGAAGCCTTAAAATCTTCGTTATCAAATAGGCATCAATAAACATTGAAGCAGGCCTGTATTCTGTTAAAGCTTCAAAAGGCTTTGAAGAAAGTTATTTAGGGAGAACTTGCAATTTATGCCCTCTGACAGCTGAATCCTTTGACTCCCCCTGTTCTGCTGGAGGAAGCAATTCACTCATAAATTTGCCTGTCTCCACATATTGAGCTTTATATCCCTCATCATAATAACTTACAAGCTTTACAAATGCATAATTTCTAAATTTTTAAAGTTTTTTACTTTTGTAAATCTAAAAATAGCAGGGTGGGCTGCCTGGGAAACCTGCTGTGGTTTTTTGCTCCTGGTGGGGGGAAGGGTGTCTCCCAGTCTGTTGTTGCTTGCTGGGAGGTCCTCATTTGCTGTGCCTGGACAATGGGTGGTGTGAAAAGTGATTTGATGCTGAGGTAGGGAAGTATATATTTTAGAGGGCCTTCCTTCTAGCCGGAAGGAAGGTGGTCTTTTGTCTGGCAGCCTCACTGGTGGCTTGCATGACCTGTGGTCATGTAGTTTTGCATAGCATGGACTGGGGAGAAAGAGGGAGTGGCAGCATGGATGGAAGCATAAGCATGGAGTAGGTGAGGGATTGCAAGGAAAGATAAGCTCTGTGTAGGAGAATAACGTGCAATACAAAATGGGAGGAGAGTGATAGGTACACTTTGGTGTGGCTGAGGAATCATGAAAAGAGTGACAGAATTAGGCAGGAGGGCTAGAGCTCCTTTGGTTTTCCTTTTGGCAGGGGAAGGCTGGATGTTCTGTGATGGTAATTTCTTGGGAATCACAAGGATCCCAGCTATAACACCGATGCTGCTGGTGTGTTTAGTAAATTCCCCTATGTTTTTAACATTCATATAGAAAATAAAGATACATCCATTTAGCAATTTGTGTAATTTTGAGCCAAACTGAGAAGTTGCACAATGCAACTAAGTATTTCTTAGAAGAAAAAAAAAAAGTATTTCAAAACAACTCTTGCAAAACTGGTCATTTCCTACATTTGAAATTCCAGAATTTAGATAACTTATTTGTGCATGTAAGATACTCACTTAGATCCAGTTTTACCATGCTGACTGGGGAAGAAGACACTGACCTCTGAGTTGCATTACTTATTAAAAAATTTGGGTACTGATAAGGATTGCTGAATCGACATCTCTGGAAGATGGAATTTTATGTTCACAAGTAGTTCTTTGTGCTTACTTTGCCTCTTCTCCTGGAGGAAGGAAAAGATGGCAGTCTCCTTCACATTGTTGGTTTTTCAATTTCTCCCATTGCAGGGCTAGTGATTTGCATTTTTCTAGAAGGTGAGCATAGGCAGCATGAGAGAGAGATGCTTTTTGATCTTGGGAACAGTCAATATATGCCACTGCAACTCCCTGCTTTCATAATTTGTGCTAGTATTCCTTATTAGCAGTTAGTTACACAACCTGAAATTTTCCTAGCAGTTTTGATTTTCTGTCCTTTGAGAGAGCATAAAGTTGTCTCTACCTATTTCTCTGCCTGTTCTTTAAAATTATACACATCATTGGGAATGTTCACAGCTCTGAGATTCCAGCTGTGCTCTGCCAAACTGACAGGAGTTCTGTTGATTTTTCTTCTATTCTGTTTCTGGTTACCATAAATGCAAGTATTACGGAACACTCATGCAAGTAGCATCAATATTATTTTGCTCTACTTCATTATTATACATTGATGCAAAATCAACAGAGTGCCTAAAATTAAAATTACTGATTTAAGTTTACCTCAGAAAATTGGCTACAGTTTTACAGAAAACTAGGCCTTTGGTCACTTTAATTACAGTTTAATGATATAACCAAATGTTTCAGGTTTGTTTCTGCTTTACTTCAGTGTTCCTGTTTACAAGCAAAGCATGGCTCATTTTTGGGAGTAAAACTTAAAGCATTAGGAGGCCTAACTTTTCAGAAATGCAAAGCACTCAGATCTAATCAAAGTCAGTGAACACTGATGGAACTGAGTTAATTTGGAAATCAGGTCATTGTCTGGGCCTTTTTTTTTTTTTTTTTTTTTCTTCTTCTACCCCTTGTGTTATATAAAAACAGGTTCATATTAGCTTATGGATGACTTCCCAGTGGATGTCAGTGAAGGAGTTATTGCAGATAATTTTCAGCACAGGGAAGGGAGGGGCAGGGGAGAGTAATTAAATTGAAGGCTAAATTAAAGGACAAGGTCCTGAGTCCATTTTCATCTCTATTTAAAGTAATATAAATGAGAACACAGTGGATCTTGCACAATTGAGCATGTAACATTCAGTGTAGTCTGGCTCACTTCCTTTTATAACGTACAAAGATTTTACCTTAGATCAACAGATAATTTCACAGAATCAGGTTGGAAGGGATCACAGTGGGTCATCTGTACTAACCTCCCTACTCAAGTAGGGCCATCCGAGAGCACATGGCTCAGGATTGCATCCAAATGGTTCTTGAATATCTCCAGTGAGGGAGAATCCACGACCTCTTTGGGCAGTGTGTTTCAGTGCACAGTCACTCACACAATAAAGAAGTTCTTCCTTGTATTCAGGTGGAACTTCCTGTGCAGCAGTTTTGCCCATTATGTCTTGTTTTATTGTTTTCCACACGTGAGAAGAGTCTGGCTCCATCATCTTGGCACTTCCTATTCATGTACTTTTATACATTAATGAAGTCCCATCTCAGTCATCTCTTCTTAAGACTGAGAAGGCCCAACTCCCTCATCCTTTCCTCATAAGTGAGGTGCTCCAGTCCATTAACCATCTTTGCTGCCCTCCATTGAACCTGCTCCAGGAGCTCCATGTCCCTCTTGTACTGAGGAGCCTAGAACTGGGCACTGTACTCCACATGTGGCCTCACAAGGGCTGAGCAGAGGGACAGGATCACCTCTCTCGTCCTGCTGGCGTTACTCTTCTTAATGCATCCCAGGATTTCATTGGGTTTCTTAGCCACAACGGCACATTGTTGACTCATGGGCAGTCTTTCTCTGCAGAGCTGCTCTCCAGCAGGTCAGTGCCCAACCTGCGCTGGTGCTTGGAGTTATTCCTTCCCAGGTGCAGGACCTATACTTGCCCTTGTAGAATCTCAGTTGGTTCTGCTCTACCCATCTCTCCAACCTGTCTGACAAGCTGTCCCACAAATCAGACTTATTAATGTGAAAAAGACGCTGTCTCGCAGCCCTGTACAGTAGAAATGAAGTCACAGATTTCCACTTTGTATGGCCAGAGCAATTCGCTGTCCACAGAGCAGAGTAGATGCTAAGCAACCCAGCTAGACCTTTTGTCTTCTTGAGAAGATAGTAGAATTTGTTTCAGGTTCCATTGTCATTTTTCGTTTTCTGAGGTAAGTGCACTAAGCTAGGAATGTAACTGTGGCTGCAGGGAGACTTGGGATTTTCCCTTACTAGGGCATAGGTTTGCTAATTCTCTTTTAAAGTCCATAAAATTTACAGGACTTCAGACGTCTTCTCTGAGTGGGCACTTCTTACTGTGTTGGAGAGCAAAATGTGCAATTGCTTGTACATGATGATAAACAGGAAGGGTGCATGACAGACGAGCCTAGTAAGCTTAACTCAAAATATGGTGCCTTAAAAAACAAAAATGATTTATACAATCTGTTACAAACAGTTGGATCTGATTCAAAGTGCTTACCAAAAGTGAAAAAGAAATACAAAAAATTGCATAAGTCACAGGTTCAGCTTAAGCAAGTTGTGGTCTTATATAGGGTTTTGTTTTTTTTTCAGTAGATGAAAGATTGTATGAATAAATGAGATTTCCAAATATTTTAATCTTGCCTGTGATCATTTAGTAAAGCAGCTGCAAACACTTCAAATGCAGTTGCCTATCTTCTACTCAGCCATGTTACTTCAGTGTTTGTTGCAGATGTGCTGGCTGCACTTATTAGAGGTTCCATGCCTTCGCCTGCTTAAACCCAGGACCTCTCCTCCCACAGGCTGTAGCATCACACTTGTGCTTAGGGATGTTGTTGCTGCAGCTGCACCCTACTTCTTTCACTTCTGTATTCCACAAGTACTGGCCCCTTCCTCTTTAATGCTACAATGATTTTGCCTTCTCGGTGAATAACCTGTAGGTATTAGAGTTATCTTGGATTGTGGCACATCTCTTAGTAGTGTGTCACACTGGTGTCTCAGACAGTGGCACAGTGGAAGTTTAGTATCTTTTGTGCTCTGCTGCGAAGGACAGTGTGCTTTGCTCTCCATCACTCCACCCTGAGTGTGCAGCCCTCAAAATTTATTCATAATTTAGAAACTGATAAATGCATTCATTTCTCCTGGTAAATGCTTAATAAATCTTCACCTAGGAGTGGTTGCAAGAACATAGGAGCAGTGGAAACTTGGGGAAGATGGTGTAGAAAGCTGTGAACGGTTCCGTTGATTGTTGAGGACTGACCTTTTTGGGCTTGAGAGTAATAGGTGACTTGGAGTGATTTTCATAGGACTATACAGCAGTTTTCACTATTTAAGTGTTTTCTCCGTTTATTTCTGTATGAAGTGCATTAGCTCTTTCTGTAGCTGTATTTCCATCTACACACCCTGGTCCCAACACCCCCACCCCCCACCCCACCCCTTGTGTGCATTAGTAGCATGAGAAAACTTCGGTAAAAATGATACTTTTGTTTGTAAATTTCCAAGGATGGGAGATATGGCAGGTTTGTGTAACCAGTGCTTAGGATTAATGCTGCACTTCTCATGTCCTTTGATTTCTGAACTTAGTCATAGTGATTTTTGTTATCTTTGTTTATCATTTGTCAGAGAGATGGGATTTTCTTTGTTTGACTATTAAAAGAAAATATGTAAACTAGACTCCAATTTTGTGCATTAAACATAAATCACAAATCAGAATATTTATACTTGGTATTCTAGATGAAAAGATTGCTTTCAATTATTGCCTATTAATATATCTTGGTTTTAAGATTTTATTTTCACTAATTAATGATTTTTTAAACCAAGTGAAGCTATGCAGGCAGCTGTCAAAATATTGCAAGATCAGTGCTATTTTTGGCAGTATTTGGTTTGCTTTCTCTTCTACTTGTTACTCCCTTCCTCTCTCCACAGCATCATTTTTCTTCAGCGAAACAGAATAATGCACACAGTCACACTTCTCAGCAGCTCCACAGCCTGTGGAGAGTGTGGGCAGTCTCTGTATGCAGCATCCTGGAAAATGTGCGTTCTCTTGAAGTGATCTGCTGGGAAGCACGTACTTGTATGGTTGTTCCAGCTTCCCTTGTTGCACTGCTCTCAAGGTCTGAAATGCCTGGTCTCTAATACTTCCTGGGATTTGCATTTCATCTGCCAAAGAAACTACCTGCAGCCATTATCCAGCGAGCCCTGAACAGCCAGGACACTGAAGATGGCTCTGTGTGCTTTTTATGCAGTTTGGGCTTTGTTGCTAAAAGTGGCAATAGCATTTGGCCCAGTACCGAGGATCACTTGGGAACACAGAGGTAAGAACAGAAATTTTAGTGTAATGTGGGACACTGCCACGACCTCAGGGTTTCTGTGGGAACTGAAACTGGTTGAGGCTCTATGTTCTTGGAGCCTGTTTGCTGTGAGTTTGGTCAGGTGTTGCTGGCTTTGCTCAGTTTATGAACTGCTTAGGACCAGAATGTTCAAAAGTAACTCGGGCACTGGGTTAACTGATTTCAGGCCCTCCAAGCAGTTTTGAAAACCTAACTTTTTCCAGGAGGAATTCCGAATTTGACTCTCTCAGGTGAGAGAAAACCCCAATATGTGTATTTTGTTGTAAACAAATTATTTTTAATTTGTGTCTGAACATGTTAGCAAAATGCACTTCTCCAGCTAGTATCTTTTTTTATGTGTTTTTTAGACTGAGGTGTATTTTGACACCAAGCAATTCTGTGCACTAGAGAAATTACCAGGTGAAGGAAAGATAAGGATTTGGTCCTCTTTATGACAGCATTATGTGGTGCCTAGATATGAAACAATCTTTCACAGAACACTGCTTTTCTTGTATTTGAGGTTGCAGCAAATATTTAAAGCCTCCCAATACAATTGTCAGGATTCTGCAAATGTAGTGTGAAGAGAAGTAATAGGGATCAGGGAATCCTTTAGCTTTTGGTTTCATAATTTAGCCTAGGTCTGAAAAGAGCTCTGGAGCTGGGACTATAGGTAGTTATTTGCTGGTGTTTGTGAACATGTATCTGTTTTCACGCCATTTTTCCCCACCCCCTGCCACACACACACCTCTCCGTGGACTGGATGCTTTAGGTTTTACAAGATTTTGTCTTTTGATCCTTCTTTACTAGTAGTTAATAAGCAATGATTGATTACTTACCCAAGCATGCAGTAGCTGAACAAAGGCAAACAAGTACATTGGCCATACGAAGAAGCAACCTTAAATAAGGATATTGGATTCTGAGCAGTCATAATGTAGGAAAAGATAGAGGGAGATTAAGAATGTAGTAGGAATAAGCAGATTATGAGATGGCTGTAGGAAGTGTTTTTCCTGATTATTGGTATAGCAATTAGTGAGTTGCTGATGCAGCGTTGCAGAAAGAGTGGTCTGGACAAGGCTTGTAGTTCCTGCTTAGACTCCTTGATGCTCCTGTCTTTTATAGTAATTAAAATCTGGCAAGTTGCTGTTTAATAGTATGATAATTTTATTGCAGACCCACATCCAAATTAGTCAAAGTAAATGGAATTTATTTTCATTCTTGCTGTTTCTCTCTGTGTCTGTCTGCTAAGGATTGTTGCATTTAAATAGTGGAAACCCACTTTGAATAGAAGAGGGAATTTAGTTTAGTGGACTTGTATGAACCAGTTCATCCATTTGGGAGAAATTTTCCTGCCAAGTAAAAGACTCCAAAATTACATGCTTGAGAATCTAGTTCAAAATTAATGTTTCTGGAGTATTGTAGTTGAAAATGTGCAATTACAAATGTCAGAATTGGGAGCAATAATCCATTGTTTCATCTGTATCTTAAAAAGTCGTGCTTAATTAATCTTGTGGTAGTCTCTTGAACAAAAATACAGCCTCCCAGACTTTCAGTCTTTTTTCCATTATGCTTGTACATGCAGAAAAAAATACTCTTTTATATTACTCAGTTTGTGTTATCTTTCTCCAATCCTTTCTGGTCCAGTCTGCATGCTTCCTCATTCCACTGCCTTTTTTGTCATGTCTCCCTCTCTTCTCATCTTCTTCCTTTTCATCTTGATTTCCCCTCTTCTTATATCCTTCTATTATGTGCATTTCATCTCTGGTTTTCACTTTGCAATCCACTTACCGACCAACTCAAAATGGTCTCTTTATAGCTTTTTTTTCTGCTGTGGGAATATGCTGAAGGGTTGTCTACAGGTGCAGGATAGTTTGTGAGATTTGTTCAGGGCAGGTGCGAGGGATGTGGTCACTGACATGATTTTCCACAGTAGGTTGGTGTGTGGAAAGGAGAAGGTGAGGAGGGAACTTGAAGTGGATGTGGAAAATGGTAGTTTAGGGAAAAACAGGCAGGGGAAAAAAATGATGGAAGAAGTGAGTTATAGGGATCACCATGAGAGGAAATATTGAGGCACTTGAGATTGAATAAGAAAGTGGGAACCAGTGATTTGATGCTGATGATGGGAACTGCTGTTTCTGCTGAATCAGGCTTTTTAAGGGTCCCTCATCTGTTTTGTGGGTCGTCTGAACTAACCTTTGTTGTTTTCAAGATAGCCAACAACTGTTAGCTTAGAAAAAATGACTCATAAACTTGACCCTAAGTGATCCTGCGTCTTCATGTGGTGCTATTGTTTTTTTCCATTTCAACAGAGGTCCAGCTAATACATTTTCATAAATCAGAAGTGTCAAACTATTCAACCTTGCTGTTAAGTGAAAACAAAAGCGTTTTATATGTGGGAGCCAGGGAAGTGATCTTTGCCTTAAACGCAATGGATATTTCCGTGAAGCTGCATGAGGTATGCATTTTAACACATCATCCTTCATGTAAAAATTGTACTCCAAATATTACTTAATTTCCTGATATCTTTAGTATTGCACTTTAGGTAGTAGGTACCTAAAAGAGAAACTGCTATTTTTGGGCTTACTCCAGTGCAGTTTCTGAAAGATACTATAGTATAAGAGAGGAAGAAAGAAGCTGGATATAAACATATAATTAGGGGTCTCTTTGTGTGTTTTCTTCTTGGGGGCAGGATGCTGGACAAGAGGCACTTTGGGTATCATCTTTAATAGTGGCTCTTATACATATTCTTACTATCAGGTGTGGATTATCATCTATTAATCAGAAAGTAACCTGATCTGAAGCAGAAGTAAAGTTGGAGCTTGCTCAGGAGCAGCACGCTGCAGATGTGCTTCCAAGTGAAGGCTCTGTCCTTTTGGTTTCCCCTGCTGTCTTGTGTCCCTAGGTGTGTCTGCACAGCAAGCAGTGGTGCAGACAGGTCTGATCCAGCTTGCTCAGAGAAGTACTCTGGATGTGCTGATGCTGGCTTCTCCAAATAGATTAGCCCAGACAGAAGTCTGCTAATGTATTCCTTCCAGTCCTTCCCAGGCTCCTGCTTCTCATCCCATCAGCAGCACAGGCTGGCATGTAGCGGCGCAGCATGGAGTCCCACCCAGGATTGCTTTGGAAGATGCTCATACAATTTTTAATCTGAACAACGTATTAACGGGTGCTGGTGGGCAATTTCGCCAGCATATGAAACTTGTTTTATGAGAGCATGTAACTGTCAGAGTTGTATAAGGGTATATTGGTCCAGTAAGGTTTGTTTGACTCCTCTCCCCCAAGTGTTTTTTATTCAAGTGTTAATGAAATTGAGAAGCACTTAAAATTGAAAAATACTTAAAACAGTTGCAGTTGCATTTCCCTAATGCATATGGTAATGAAAACTTTCATTAGCAATTTGAGGGGAATCATCATTATGAACCCAAAAGACAACAGCAGTAGTTTAGTCCTGCTTAAGGCACAGGCATTTGTAAGTGTCACCTCCCCAGTGAAGATTGGCTTTGAATGTTCCAAAGCTACTTGTAAAATGACTTGCATTTTCTGCAGATAATCTTAGGAAAGCCTTCTCTTGGGTGGGTTCTTGCAGTATTTTCAGACCTTGCATTGAATTAAAGTACTTTGAATGTGCCTTTTTGTTGCTTGATTTTTCACTTAGTTACCCTGGGAGGTCACAGAAGATAAAAGGATTAAATGTGCAGTCAAGGGCAAATCAGAACAGGTATGTACTTTAATTGAACTTCGAGAAAGATGTTAGACATTTCACTTCAAGAGAAGTGATGTTAAAAGAAGAAAGTCTCCAGCTGTTTGAAATTAAAATTGTCAAATAATCACCTAATTTTTTTAATTAAGTTCAGCATTAAGTTAGCATGCTTAGTATTTTTTTTTATTCTTACTTCATTATTTGTTGCTGATGAATATTATTTGAATGTTTAAAAATCTGAGCACACCCTGATGTGTGCTTAATATTAATGGTTTTCCATTAAAACAGTTAACCAGTATTGCTTTCACTGAAGTAAATGATAGCAACTGCTGTGTTTTGTTATTGCAATAATCCCTCCTCGTCATTTGATTTTACAGAATGACTAATAATTTTGGTTGCTTTGCTTTAGGGCATAGTGTTGTTTTTTTATTAGGCCAGTGTGTTTTTTCAGTCAGTGTATATAGCCTTGTTGTGGTGCTCAGTGGGTATGCTCCTCTCGGCAGCACCTTGCTGGTGTGACTGCTTAGACAGCTCCCAGCCCCTGAGCAGCCTGACCTCCTGCCAGCTCAGCAGTGCAGGCAGCTCGGCCCTTGGGATCCTTGGTGGTTTCTGGGTACCGCCAGCTCCTCATGACTGCCAGCATGCAGTCTGGCCCGTTGGGTTCGTCTGTCTGTGGAGATACTCCAAGGTAGTTGACTGTATGTGGATGTACCTTTCCCCTTGTGTAACATCACTTTGTTTAATGATATGTAAAGCAAGGAGGGTTTGCTGAGCAGGAATAATGATCAGCCGTTTAGCACAGGTTTGAAAGCCGAACTCTGCAAGTTCTGTGAATACAAAAAGCAGCTCTACTCCTCTATACTTGTTACTCTTGAACCTGTAGCTTCTTTGGTTCACACTGTTGCAAAACCCCAAGTGCTGCATCCAGGGATGATAGACATCCTGTGTTCATGGGACTTCTTGAGGTGGGAGTAGGCTCCCTCCCCTTTGACTAGCTTACTGCTTTCCCTTCGACTGACCACCATCAGTCCAAACATGAGGTGTGGCAGCTATTTAAGGGCTGTTTCCTCCTTGTCTGGCTCTTCAGGACACTATCAGAATGTTTGTTTCCCAGGTTCGGTTGGAGTTGCTAGTAATAGTATTCATACACAGCCACAATGAATAGATGAGAGTTTCTCTCATACGAGTGTGTATGTTTACAGGCTTTGTGTGCATCTCCACAAGTCCTCTGATGGGTTATTGGTGGGTGTGTTAGACCCCAGAAACAGGTTCTTTTTCAGAACTCTGTCTCCTGCCTCCGGTTTAGCAAGTCACACTCATTGCCGTCTGTGCTTTTTCCTCACTGTGCTCCTAACCTTTTAGTGGTCACATTTGTGTTGTATCCATGATGTTTTGCGTGGCACAGTAGTTTAAAAAGGGTCAAGGTATTAAGCCACTACAGCTATTTTTCACACTAAAATGGGCAGTCCTCTCCCCATCCATCACCACTATGCTGTGTAATGCCAGCAGAAGGCATTCATGCAGCTGGTCCAGGACCTCCTGTCAGAAAACTGTTTGCTTTTTTTCCCCCCTCTCCAGTATTTTGCCTTACAGTCACAGAAATACCTGGTTTGTCTCACAAGAAGGAATAGTAAGGCCAGTGCTTACGCTTAAGTAGTTTTTGGAACAGCAGTTAAGTGGGACTAACTGGCAGTGTACCTGCAAGAATTAAGGGGTGTTGTTAATACTGATTTTTTTCCCCTCCCTCTAAGTGGGTGTTTAGAGTTGTTTTTCTTTGTTGTTATTCTGAATCTTGGAATCCTTTATTAAGGATTTTGCTCAAATTCCTTATTCTATTTCAGAGCCAAAGATATTAAGAAGCTTCCTTGGATGATTTCAAGGACTGGGGAAAAAAAAAAAAAAGAGAAAGGACAGCCATAAGTGACAAAGCTTTGTAGCTAATTTAAGGTTTTGCTCTTCAGACACAACCTTGACTGTGACTGTTTTGTTTAGATGTACAAAGGATAACAAAGTCTAAAACTTACTTCATGTTTAGCTAGTCGTTCCCAAGGATTTGGATGTGTGCTTGGAGCTTCTGCTTTCATGGAACAACTTGAGATGCAACCTGCTGAGCCTACGGTACTTAGTCGTGCTCAGGTATAGTGAGGCAGCTACACATTACTGCTGTAGGAAACCAGATGCTGCAGGATTAGAGCTTCCGAAGATTGTAGGGAGATGGTGTCCCAGTGTCGCCTACGTGTCTCCCAGGCTTACTGGTGTAGTGTGGCATTAGTGGCAACAGACAAGCTGACAGCACAGTGTTGTTTTGTTGGAATGTGGAAGCTATGGTTGATCACACCAGTCCTCTCCTCATCCTCTATTACAGACAGAGTGTCGCAATTACGTGCGTGTCTTGCAGCAGCTGAACGATACTTTTCTCTATGTGTGTGGAACTTACGCATTTCAGCCAACATGTGATTACCTGGTAAGAAATGTACATGTGTTCTGACTGCCAACAGCTGTAACTTAAAAGCAGCTCAAGGAAACAGAGTTTAATCTCCATTCCCAAAAACTGTTGCATCTTCAGTGCTGATCATAAGGTTAGAAGCATTTATTGCACTTTCGCACAAGAAGGATGGAGTATGGAAATAAACGGTACTGTTCATTTTTCAGAGCACTTAATGAGTTATTGATTCATCTTGTCTAACTGCAGATTTACTTTTTCTCAGCTTTCATAATTCTTTTTGTATTCTGTGTTAGCATAAAACCAGTTTCTAAAACTGAAAAGACATTGTTTGCGACTTCCACCCATTACTGAATCTCCCTGAAATTTCTCAGATTCCTGTCTCTACTTGTCTTGTCTCTGCTCCTGGCTATACCACAGCTTCATAGTGCTAAGTGCTTCCGAGTGAAGTCTTGGCACAAAATTAAAACTCCCCTTTCTTGCTGCTGACTCTTGTATTGTTTTCCTTGCCGTGGCTCTTAGCAGTTTGGCAATTGAGAAATCTTGTAATTAGTTGTCCCTTTTTGTGTCCCCTGCTTTCAAGTCTGCCTGCCATCACCTCTGGAACATTGCCAGGAGTCATTGCCCTTGGCTCCCAATATCTTCATTACACAGTATAACCGATTACTTCCCCAGTAATGTGGCTACAGTTCGTCATCTTTCTGATGCTCAATCTCTTGGTTTTTAGGGGATTTATAAAGTAGCAGCCAAAGTACTCTGTGGCTTTTTGAAGCATAGTTGGATGATTCCCACAAATTTAACATAATCTGAAAAATTGCTAAATCCACTTCAGAAAGCATTCTTGATTTCTAAGACTCTCAGTTTTTGTTCAGGCTAATTCAATAATTGGCACTTCTTTCCATGTATCAATTAACTTCCCTGTCTTTCCTGCTGTCTAGCTTTTTTAGGTGCCCTTTCTTGAGGTCTGTCTGGATTTGATTTTTCATCTTCTGCGCTTTTCTGCTCCCGCCCTCACAAATTATAGGATTACATTTTCTCTCTGTCTGTGGGACTTGATAAGATTTTCTGAAAACGCATATGGCTTTTATAATTCTACACAAAATGCCTTTGATGCTGGAAGTTGATGATACAGCCCATTATTTAGTGTTTATTTTTTCAGTTAACTTTGCATGAGTCAAGTAACTGAAAGAAAAAAAGTGCTAACAGTCGTTTTGTGGTTTTCCAACCTAATATTTTTGCAGAATGTAATTTCATTTAAACTTGGAGGTAAAAATGAAGATGGGAAGGGCAGATGTCCATTTGATCCTGCTCAAAGCTACACATCTATTATGGTTGGTAAGTTCGAACTTCACGTACCTCATTCTTATGTGTAAAAATGTTGTATCTTTTACATTGTCATGCTGCAGTCTGTAAATATCAAAATGGTTGCTTGTGTCCATATTTTTTTGTCTTTATTGTGTATCTTTGTAGACATTAAATACTTAAAATAGTCAACCTTAGCACGTTTCTTAAAAAGAGAACTTAAAATTCTAGGTAGTTCCAGAAGCAACTTCTAAAATACTAATTTGCAAACTGTGATTCCAGATGTTTAACATACTTGGTCAGGGTAGTCTAAATGCACTTTGACTGCCTTTGTAATACCAATTATTGTCGCTTCAGTAAATTTAACAAACAATATTTTTTTAGCTGTCCAGAAGACTTATCCATGAGATAAAATAGTGAAGTAACATGTTTATTGCAAGTATACTTGCTTCGTGGAAAGGCAATACTGAATCTTGATTTGGTGAAACTTGGTCTTTACTTTTGTGTCACAAGATTGTAAGATAGAAGCTCAACACAGTGTGAAACAGGAAATGAGAGAGAGAAAAGAACACACTCCCTGCATTGTGCCTAAATTCTTAAAAGTTTAGTTTGAATAATGGTGGCATAGAGAGTAAAATAATTCCAAACTTCTGATACATTTCTTAAGTAAATTTGCATTTTTTTACATAAACTGTAGGTTTTTATGGTAAGAGTTAAGGTACCACAAAACCAACAGTGACCTTTGTCAGTTGCTTCTGTTAGAGCAATAACAGACCCAAGTGTGGAACTGTTAGGCTTGAGAATGGTCAGCAGAAATGTAAATGTGAAAGACGTGTCTAGGGCAATTTAAAGGAAATCCTTGTTTATCTTTTCTTGTGGGAAGTTTAAGCTTACACAGACTCCCAAAATATTTATGTACCCTTTTTGGTATCCAGTCCATAAGTTCTAAAATATTTTGTTTTGTGTTAAAGATGAGGAGCTTTATTCCGGTACTTCTTACAATTTCTTGGGAAGTGAACCTATTATTTCACGGCACTCTCATCAGAGCCCTCTGAGAACAGAATATGCAATACCTTGGCTTAATGGTAAGTAGGCATGAGAACTGACCCAAATAAATTACTTTTTCTTCATCAACATCACACTTAGAGATAGAGTTTAAGTGTTTTACCTAGGTGAGGAGCAATTGTCTAATATCTCAAAGGGAACAGATTTTGTTGCAGTGACATACACAGACATACGAGTCTGTGCCCTCATTTGTGCCATCAAGAGATTTTATTTTGAAATTTCAGGATTTTTATCACCATTGGCAACAAAAAAAGCTTCAAGATATGCAGACTTCAACTTGGCATTAAAGAATACAGTTTATTTTGTATCTACTCGTTCATTCCTGCAATAATGCAGCTCAGTTATAGTGTAGGAAGGAAGAGAATGGTCTTGGTCTCTAACGTTTTCAAATTGAGCCGATCATGGTTTCAGTTCCTGAATTTCAAAATTCACCAAGCTTTGTGAATACCCAGAAGTTTGTGGCATTGTGCCAAAAAGGGCTAAAATCACCATGTCCAAAAAGAACAGAATACGGAGTTTTGGCACTGTCATTTTTAGTGTTTCAGCTGATAGCTGAAATAGAGGAGAGGCATGCAAGGGAGGTTATCTCTTCAGGCCCATGAGAAAACTGCATTTGCCTGTGGCCTGAAGAATGCTGTCGTAATGGGCTATCAGACCTTACAGATCTCTCAGGTGTCTTAGTGCTTTCATATAGGTTTGTGGTTTTGGGGTTTTTTTTGGAAATGCTATTCATATTTTGAACAGGAAACTGTCTAGGCAGGTCAGTGACAGAAGATCATGTAAATGTAATGTGGGGTTTGGATGAAAGAGGACTCCTAGGGGGTCTTTGAGAGAATCATATTAGTAGTCTCATATATAATAGAAAGTTCTTCTCTTTGTATTTGTAGAGCCCAATTTTGTTTTTGCTGATGTGATAAGAGCAGATCAAAACAGCACAGATGGAGAAGACGACAAGATATACTTCTTTTTCACTGAGGTGTCTGTGGAGTATGAGTTTGTTGGAAAACTGATGATTCCAAGAATAGCTAGAGTGTGCAAGGTGGGAGATAGTTCAATTTACTTTTACTATTTCAATTAGAATTTTGTGTGTGTTAAAACGCATTTATTATTGTAGGCTTATTGCCAGTTAAATGGAAGTGGCTGAATTTAGTGAATCAGCAATTCCAACCAGTTCTTTAGAACTGAGCCTAATGGTTGCTTTGTGAATAAGTACTAGATTTTAACTTTCCACAGTTGTGAGATTTCAGTGCATCCGAGGGTCCTGCTCTCCTCTGGGAGAAAACAAACCAACCGCAACAAAACCCAGCAACAGAAAAAGTGTCTCCGCTGGCTTTACTTTGGTTTTTTTAAGCAACTCCAATTACAACTCCTTGTGAGGAACTGACTTCAGTTGGAGCTGTGTGGATAAGAAGTCGGTCAAGTGACTTTCAAGTAGCTGTATGCAAACAAACCTGTAGCTATGTCTACAACAAAATAATTTCTCTGTGGTGTAGCAGATGGGACTTCTGTGAGGCTGTAAGAGCTGCCAGAGCCTGAAGGAAAATGACCACCAGCAGCCTGATTCTGTCACCCTTGCTGTGCTTAAACCTCAGTGTGTTAGGCTGATTCAAGTATGTACTCAGGAGTGTTGCTGATGAAAGTTTTTTCTCAGTAGAAAATGTTGGTTTAACAAAAAAATTTTTCAGTGGAATGTATCAATTTCCTTAGGACTTTTTTTTTCCCAACAGGAAATTTATCTGGCTATTTCATTTTTATGAGGCTGCAAGCTTTATTTTGACTTTACTCTTTTATAATTTAAACATGGAAGTCAAACATCAATAACAAGTTAGTGCCCTCGAGATTTCCATTAAACAAGGAGTTGGAGGCAGGTTTACATGCAGCTTATAATTGTGGCTGTATGCCCACTGACAGCTTGTGCATGCTTTAAAAGGGGGAGTATTGTGGAATATGAGAGCTTTATTATGATGTTATTATGCGTCTCAAACTGTTGGTTGAAATAGGAATCAGTGGCAGATTGCAAATCTATAAATGTTAATGCTTAATTGTTTTAATATATTTTGGGAGATTTCCTTTAATGCTTTGCATAACATCATTGGATGATGAATGGGAAATATTAATACTGTTTCCATGTGCTCTGGTTTTTATAGAGAATTAACAGAGCTACAGGTTGGATATAAAATAATTTGAAGCATTCCTGGTCAATATGTCTTAACTTCTCTAAGACTTGGTATTGTAAATCCTTTATAAAGGTGGTAACTTCTAGCAGGATTGAAGCACTGGTGCATTTCTGCTAATGAAATTATCCATGTCAGGCAAGTTTACATGCATGTTGCAGCATTGGAATTTAATTCACAGTTTTGATGTCACAGAACAAATGCAATATTACCTGTTCTCTTAAGAAACAGTATAATACTTCCATGCTTATTATACTTGTTCCAATAAACAATTTTTTCCTAATGGTACATTGCTAATCTCAGTTTTTCAAGTGCTGCTGAATTATGGTTCTTTATTACTCTCATATCATCTTTCCTCTATGTGTGATAGGAATGATTCAGCATTATTTTTTTGGATCAGTTTTTCCGTGGCTTTGTCACTGTTTTGTTTGTGAATGTGTTAATGCTTATTGATGTTGCTGTAGACAGAATGTTAGAAAATAATAGGGCGTAATAATTTCATGCTATATAGCTGTGGTTTTTAAATGCAAAAGTGCTGCTAGTTCTCCTCACAAACACCTTTTTATTTTTTTAATCTCATAAGAGGGACCAAGGAGGATTAAGGACCTTGCAGAAAAAATGGACTTCCTTTCTCAAGGCCAGACTGATTTGTACCATCCCTGATAAACATTTGATTTTCAATGTTATCAATGATGTTTTTATTCTCAAGTCTCCGAATTTGAAGGAGCCAGTGATATATGGAGTCTTCACCCCACAACTGTAAGTGTGGTATAGCCTTTTCCTGGATAAGTACTTTTAATCTTGGTTGATTACTACAACAAGTAATAATTACTCCCATGTTTTGTTGTTTTGTTTTCTTAATTTCTTCCTGAACATTTAGGAATAACGTGGGTTTGTCAGCAGTGTGTGCATACAATATGTCTACTGTAGAAGAGGTTTTCTCAAAAGGAAAATATATGCAGAGTGCTACAGTTGAACAGTCTCACACAAAGTGGGTACGATACAATGGGGAAATTCCCAATCCTCGACCTGGTGCAGTAAGTATCTGTAATTTTGGATCTGATGGCTAGTCTTTTTTTGTAATGCTCAGGAGTAAAGAGACTAGAGAATATTACATAACCTTCTAATGATTAATTTGTTTGCTCTGATCTGGTTACTTCTTGTTGTAGAGACTTTGTAGAAAAAACTCAAGTGATGTATTCTGAACTTTGTATCTGTGATTCAGAGGGCCTTTTTTTCTTTTTTTGAATTGAGTTATTTGCTGGGTTTGTATTTTCATTATTTTGATACTAATTTCCTGGTGGTGAAATAGAACTCAGTATACACCAGCAACATCAAATACTTTTTAATTCAGATGACCAGAAGTATAGCAACTGTTGCACTGTTTCAGTAGTTTCAGCATGTTTATCCAATGCAGTGCCTTGCTGTACAAGCTAAAATGTTCATAGTACTGGGTTTCTTTCAGACTTTTCTTACATTCCTTACAGTCATCTTGTTGTTAGTGCTGAATGAAGTGACAGTTAAAAGTAGTTAAGATGCATGAGAGTGCAAAAAGAATATTTTCCTGGAACGTATTTTGGGCCCAAACCAAAATGTTGTCCAAAGCTCACAGATTAGTACATACATCACAGAAGCTGAAGTGCTGAGGACCTTCCTTGGTAAAATGAGCATCATATAGAGGTGTGCTTATTGGCCAAAATAATGGAGGGAAGAAAATGCATACACCTGCTGTCAGTTGTCTTTATTTTGTACAAGTAAATGATGTGATTTGGTTGTCTCTTTCCCCCCCCACCTCTCTGTCCCCCCTGCTAGTGTATAAACAATGAAGCCAGAGCATCAAACTACATGAGTTCTCTGAATTTACCAGACAAAACCTTGCAGTTTGTTAAAGATCATCCTCTAATGGATGACTCAGTGACCCCCATGGGAGACAGACCTCGGCTAGTAAAACGAGACGTGAAGTATACCCAGATTGTAGTAGACAGAGTCACAGCACTCAATGGCACCATATATGACATTATGTTCATTGGTACAGGTGAGTTCTGCAAAACACCTTTCTTTAATGATGGCCTGATTCTTTGAGTTTCTAAGAGAAACTCTTGAGATTTATATATTTACAGTGCTTTTCACCAGCTGATGTTTTCGTTAAAAATTAAGGCTCTACAGTAAGTGGTTGTTCTTTGCGCCAAAATACTATTCCTTTCTCAGAGCTCCTTACAATGGCAAGCTTAATAGTTGCCTTTGATGCAGAGTTATGTGAAGTTTTCAGCTGAACACCAAACAGATTCTTGAGACAAGTTAGAGCAATTGTGCAGGGTTTTTTCCTGCCTTTTTAGTTTAAGGATCTTACGTAAACTATTGCTGTTTCAGATCGAGGAGCCCTGCACAAAGCTATCAGCTATGAAAATGGAATGCATATTATTGAAGAAACACAGCTTTTTCCAAATTTTGAGCCAGTCCAAACTCTTTTGCTTTCATCTGGAACAGTAAGTGCTATAAGCATCACAGCATTCATCTCATTTTGTTCTTCCACAAAACTTTTTAGTATCACTTTGTAATTTTGTGACAAAAGACCATCACTGTGTGCAGAGCCAAAGACTGTATCTGTAACTCAATATACTGCAGCAATATCACGTGTTGCCAGCTGTATTTCAGATGTTTGGTAGGTGGCAAGCTTCTACAAGTATATGGGCACAGGGATGGGTGGGGTGGGGCACAGGTGTACAGGTTTTCACTTGGATTCCATGTGCACAAGCTGAAAGCTTTAAGGTTTTCAGGTTAGGAGTGATGTAAAAATCCTGACCCCTTGTGGCCATCACAGCTCTGTGAGGAAAAATCTCCGGGTTGATGTTAGCACAGGGGTGCTGTGTCATTCTGAGGAAATCGACCCAAGAAATCTGGTCTAGCATAGAGACTTGTAATAGTGTAACTAACTGGTTTCTGCTGTCCCAAATCTTGCAGGCCCCTGGATACTAGAGATGTCGTGAGAGCAGTGACTTTGGTGACTGCCACAGTGGCAGTTGGTGACATCCACTGCAGCTGTGGGTGAGAACCTTTGGTGAGGTCCTGTCTGCCCAGTGGGGGACCAGCTGCAGCTCCAGCTGGGTGATACAAGCCCTACCACAGGCTGCAAACCTGGTGGCCATCTCGAGCCATTATTAGTCCCTTGGCTTAACCCCAGAGTGGTTTTGTGACAGTAGGAGGATAATCACTATGTGTAGTTTGTACATGAGCTGGATGTCTGGGCCTCGTTACTCAGACCTGCAGATCATGAGTGTCTGTGTCTGTGCCCTAAGCAGCTGCTTGTAGCATCAGACCCCACAGTGACATTTCAGGGTTTCTTAAGGAATGAATTACTCTCTTGAAGTGTCTGGCAGTAATACTGACATTCAGTAGCTTCCTAGTGATTGATAAAGGCTTTGCAGATTAGGGATTTAGGAATACTGCCGAGATATCTTTGAAACAGCTTTCATTTTTGTGTGATATTTAATAGAACTTTGCATGTCAACATGATCAGCTCAGTGGAACAGAGCTTTATGCCATAATTCTTACAAGCTCGTCTTGCATGTTGATTTGTTCTTTCATGCTTAAAACAGAAAGAAGTCTTGAGGTCAGAGTATACTTTGGATAGGCAAGTGCAAATCAGGATTAAAAACTTCCATACCTATAGCTTTCAGTAAAGATGTTAATATTATTGTAGTATGTTGCATCAAACTGGCAACTTAGTGTGTATATATAATATATATATGTAGGTACATAATATGTGTGTTTGTGTATATATATATGTATGTATGTATGTGTGTGTGTGTGTATTTTCTGGTTTCTTCTGCTTTATCTGCAAAGAAACCTTCAAATGCCTTGCTTTGATGGGAGGTTTCAGTATTTGCCCTGTGATAGAAGATAATGATCACTAACTCTTCTAATAAATGTGCTAATACTCGCTCTTGTGATTGTGGAACCATTCATACTCTGGCTTAATTACGATTCCCTCATTTCTGAGGAGTGGAAGGGAAGAGATGGTCATTATAGCATGATACCAAGGACACGTGATGTAGTAGTTTCAGCACGTATTTGGTAGCCAAGGCTAGTGTAGAAATAATAGCACTGAATTTATTTGCTCTTGAGTCCAGGTACCACATGCTCAGTTCCTCAAGAACATCCCGAAAGGTGTCAGTGTGAGGCATGGCATGGAGGCTGCATAGGGAATCCACTATTTTTTCAGAAAGAAACTTTGTCTCAAAGCTTAGAATTGAAACAAAACACTGCTTCCTGCATAGCACTGCGGAGAGTAACAGTTTGTGTCTTCTGCAAGAGAAGATTTCTATGTTGCTAGTGTATTTTTTTGACACATAAAACTACACCCCAAAATTGAAGCAGTGCTGCCCAGTAAATTTCCATAAAAGCAGAGGTCCTTTCCAATGATGAGGAGTGAGAGGTTGGGTCAGGTGCCAGAGTTATGGAAACTGTGTAGTTGCAGTACCACCCTACAAGGGACTACTGCTGCTTCCCAGCATGAAAACACAAGAAGCTGTTTCCACAGTCAGTGGCTACAGAAGTCCTCCATAGAGCAGGTATTGTGATGTATGTCATGGCATCCCATAGTAATGCATTAACCACAGAGGGTTAATAGTTGTTACCCTGATGATGGACTGTAGACCTTTCTGGATTCAGAGTCCGTTCTGAGCACGTTTTTCAGCAGTCTTCAGGTTGTTCCCACATTGCTTGTAGGGTGGTGGACAGAGTCAGATGAGCCTACATTAGATCATATTCTGCTTGACTTGGAAAATGCGTCTGGATTTTTTAAAATGATCTGCTCAGCTCACTGCCTGTTCCAGGAATTCATGGGTGTGCAAGCTGGGAACCATGCTGGGACACTACAACCTGTGTGCAGTGTTGCACTGGTGCAGTGTTTTCTAGCAGAGTGTTAGAGAGATGAGCAATGCTTGGTACATTGTGAGAGCCTTCAGGCAGACTGTGAAGCTTCTCGTAGGAAGTAGTATGACTCCAAAACTATAACCTTCCTTCTGTGGACTCTGCAGCATAGTCCAACAATACCCTAAGTTAAATTTCAGGATGAAAGGCTGCATTTAAATATATGTTCAACTGTATTTCAAACTACATCTTTCAGCAGTGCCAGCAGATTCTTTTCTGGTCCTGTTTTGTCTTGTATTTTCCAGTGTTAAGAGTTTCCTTGAAAGCTGTCTGGGCCACTCCACCACTCCATGCATGAGATGGATCCAAACTAATTTGTGCTTGGTCTTGTAGCTTCCTATAGAGACTTTCTCATGATCATTGCATTAAAGAGACTGTCCTGTTCTGAGTTCTCATGGCAGAACCTCCTGATGTGAAAGTGTGTCAGTGAGGCCTAAAACCTAAATTCAGTCCTAAGATGCTTAGTTGTTAGCTGAGGCTGTTTCTGATGCCAAGACCAAATGTCTGCACCATGAGATCTTTCAAAATGTTTCTCTACTAAGAAATCTTTCTTGGATGTCTCCCCATCACTTTGTGACCATACTCGTCCTGCCAGAGTCAAACAGTCTCACTGCAGACATGACCCCTCAGTACATTTCTACATACTGAGATCCATATGGCTGCAGTACGGGAAAAACCACTCTGCTTGGATCTGGCTCATTTGCCATGGCAACTGTAGTAGGGTGCTGATAAATCCGTTTGGCATTCTGCTCAGGATGAAGCCAACCCAGTGCCAAGGTGGAGTGTGCTGTTCAGCTGTCTATGCACAGCCTCTCAAAATGAGTAGAGGGCTGGTCACTGGCTTTTGGGTTGCAGCACAGACCCCTTTGTGTAATGATATGTAAAGTCACAGTGTACCTTTAGCCATTGGTTCCCTTGTGCTTTAAAGCAGATGAGTGAAATAAGGCAGCTGCCTGCCTTTTATAAGAAGGATGTTTGGGATGAATGTGGTCTTTTCTTGCCATGCTTCAAGTGAAACTTATTTGGCATCCCCAGCAACAGTGACTCAACAGTCTTGCCAGTGCTGTTACCTTTACATACTACCGGTGTTCCTCCTTGAGAAGCATTTGACTGTTGTAAGGCTGATGCTGATGTGGCTGCAGAGACCTGGCTGGTTGAAGAGCTGAAGGCAGTAGGGCTGCTTTGGGTTAACAGGAGCAGGTCCTACATACAGCAAGCCTTGCCTGCTCAGGCTTGCCATGTGCCTGCTGCAGGTTTGTCATCAGCACAGGCTTTATCATCAGCATAGGCTTACCTTGCCTCATACAATTGTTGGTGCGTTTATATTTCTGGAAAAACTGCAAAAAAGCAAGACTAGGTGTGGTTGCTTTCCATTGTCATAAACTGTAACTGTTTCAGGTTTTTTGTTGTCTTTTTGCACTTTCAGCCTTTCCTGCAATATTTATAAGTTTCCTTCCTAAAAATAAAAGCTAATCAAACACTTATTCTCCTCATGAGACAGTTTTTACAAACATGACTGTATGTATGCAACTCCTAAAATACTTTTTAAATTGTGTCATGGATTGGGTTGTTTGGCTCTGAGAAAGTGATTGGCTGTGATTTTGTTATTGTTGTTTATTTGTTTACTTTAGGGCAGAAGATATCTCTTTGCTGGTTCAAATTCTGGTGTGGTTCAGTCTCCGTTGGCATTCTGTGACAAGTACACCACCTGTGTTGACTGTGTTTTAGCAAGGGATCCTTACTGTGCCTGGAAACCCTCTGAAGCTTCCTGCACTGATATTTTTAAAGAAGATAGAATTGAAAGGTATTGGTAGCCTTTGATTATCCTAGAGTTACAGTCAATATTGCATCGGTCTTGCCCCTTACTGATAAGTGGAATTTTAAAAACTGGTTTTCATACACAGGCTTTTTCCTATCCATCTGTGTCTGCTTGTGCTCTTTAGATAAGATGCCCCTTGGTATAAGGGGATGGGCAGGCCTCAGAAACAAGATTTGAAGTTGTAATGGTTGGACTTTCTTTTACAGGAACTGGATTCAGAACATAGGTGGAGATGCATCTCCTTGTTCTGGTGAGTTAGTCTTTAAAGAGCTCTTTCATACGTCTAGGTGGAGTAGTGAAAGAGCTGTGTTGAGTTTAGCTTCGCATTTGTGATTATCTGGACATTCATTTACATTTTAATAGGTATGAGATTCTGCTGTTGAATATTTGAGCGTCTGCACAGCCTGCATGTTGTCTTAAAAAATGTCTGTTTCATATGCGTCTGAGTGTGCAGTGCAGAACCCCCTGAAATGAATGGTGTCACCTCAACAGTGACTTGAGTGAAAGCAATCCCAGAAGTGCTCCTATTTCAGATGCCCGTCTCTTTGATACAGCACTGGACATTCTACTGTGAGCCTTGACAAGTGCTTGGTTATTGCTGTTAGATCAGATTAAGTGGTTTTGAACAAAAGCTGATTTTATGGTGAGAGGGGAGGGGGAGCTCAAAACATGATACAGAGCAGCTGAAGTACCTGAAGTGAAGTTGCTTTTAGACAAGCAACCACAGGCCCTTTCTTTATAGTGCATGCTGCTGCCACCAGCTCAAGATCTTAGAGGAAGTAGTGTTACAGGAGATTTGAGCTGCAGTAAACAAAGCTCTTAAGGGTTTGATTTACTCCCATTTTATTTCCAATCCAAGCAAAGCATGGACCACCACGAGAGTTTTGCCTGTTATTTTGTTTTGTTAATTTATGGTGTTGCATTGTGGATGTGCCATAAGTGCAGATACCTTTATTTTAGTAGAGAGTTGAGTAACAGCACTTTGTTCAGTTTCTTCTTGAATACTTTGTAGTTGCTGATTTACTTAAAATGCACCAATTACATATAAAGTGAGAGCAAGTTCAGAAACTTGTCTCAAGCCATGACTCATCTCAGGTGCATGCTCAGTTGCAGACCAGCAAGGTCTCATCTTTGTCTAGAAGTGGAGGCTGTCTTAAAATTTGAGGTGTCCTATCTCTTTGTCTGTCTTGATGTTTTGTGTGCAGCTGTAGCTTGGTATTTCACCAGGATTCTTGCATGCTGTCACCTTGGTCTTGTGAGGTGAATGCCATAATCTTCATGCTTCCATTAAGACTGTAACACAGTCTTGTGAAGCTGTACAGATTAGAGCAAATAGGATTCATTGCTGATACTCTGCACATTTATTTTGATGTTCCAGATAAAGTAAGAGAGAAACCCCTACAGCATACATTCAAGCATGGGAGCACAGCAGAACTCAAGTGTTCTCAAAAGTCCAATCTGGCACAGGTAGTTTGGAAGTTCAAAGACGATGTACTGAGAGTGGAGAGTCCCAAGTACCGTCTGTTGGAAAAGGCACTGCTCATCTTCAATTTGTCAGAAGGAGACAGTGGTGTTTACCAGTGTTTGTCAGAAGAAAAAGTGAAGAACAAGAAATTTTCTCAAGTGCTGGCTAAGCATGTTTTGGAACTGAAAAAAGTACAGCACACCACAGTGGGGCCCACAGCAGCACCTACACCAACAGAAGGTAATAGTGATGTGCCAAAAGTATCAGCTGTATCATCTGAGGGTTCTACTGCTCACACCTCGACCACTCATATGGTACCAGTAACGACAGCACGGATAGTAACAAAGCCCATTGGAGCTGTCCTATCAAGTGCAGCCTCCAACACAGAGCTCTTCAATTCAATTCCAGATGCTGTCCCAGAAAAGACGATGTTCCTCAAGTCAAACGATAACTTCCTGTTGATGTTCCTCTTCCTCTTCTTTTTCATCCTCTTCTTATGCCTGCTCTCCTACAACTGTTACAAAGGGTACTTGCCAGGGCAGTGCTTGAAATTCCGCTCTGTCATGCTGCTTGGCAAAAAGAAAACAAAGTCAGATTTTTCTGACTGCGAGCAAAGTGTGAAGGAGACGCTGGTGGAGCAAGGCAGTGTCAGCCACCAGAGCGGGGAGCAGCCAAAGCCCGCGCACGACACTGGCTATGAGACTGAGCCCGACTGCGGGAACAGCCAGCTGCAGGCTGGGGATTCACAGGCATCCCGGGAGGCCAAGGGCAAGCCCTTCGACGTCAAGTGTGAGCTCAAGTACGCCGACTCAGACGTGGAGGGGGACTGAAGGAGCCAGTCGTCCGTTTCAGTGGTGGAGATGAGCTGTGGTGCTGCTGCTGGCTATTTGAGCATGGAGAGCCTGGATGTGACGGCTAAGCCATAGTGGGGTTTACATGCTTAAGCTGTACAGCAAGCCAACTTGCATTCAGATCTCGCCAGATTAGAGAAGTGGTGTTCTTGTCTGGAGACCATAGCATCTTGTGTTGTACTGTCCTTTTTTCTTTTGTTTTTTAAATGGCCAGTTTCAGATCACCACTTGTTTATTCCCAGTTTTTCCTCCCACTGAGCGCTTTGCTCTAGTGAAGTTACTTGCTTGTTCTTTGGCCCTGTTCTTTCATAGAGTAAAAGTAATGTTCTAATTCAGTTGGCTTAAAAAAGTACTTCAGTCTACACATGTTTTTAGCTGCCATTAAAAAAAAGACCTAGTTTCATTTTAATTCCAAATTGGAAATTGAGTTTAGTTTATCAGATTGGTAAATTACAGACTTTTGTCCAGATTGGGACATTTTTTTTTTCCTTTTGCTTCTAGTGATTATTTTTGTTTTATGCTTTGTGTTTTGGCACACTAGTTCTCTTTAGTTCATTAAGGTTAATTTTTTAACTGCTTTTTAAGTATCTTAGATTTTAAGGTAAAATGGGGATAGCATTGCCTTGATTTATGTAAGACTCAGGGATAATCGTGTTTTTAAAGGCTTTTTCTTTGCTGCTTTCTATAAACGTAGGTACAAAAGTATCGGTACAAAATACGGAGTAAGTGGGGAATGGGGAAGGAGGAAATAAATGCTTTTCTTTTTTCTTTTTTTTTTTCCTCCCCCCCACCAGCTAACAAGCTGGACATAGTCGCATTCTATTTTCTGTAAAAAACTGGATTTTTTTTTCTCTTTTTTTGTAATTAATGAAAAAGTACAGGCAAGCAACTGTCAGTTAGCAGTGACGTGGAATGAGGTTTCCTGCATTGTGGAAGCAAAACAGGAGTCAAGAAGAATTAACTCCCACAATTCAGCAAGTGACTCTCTGGAATGGACTGTGAGGACACAGCCTGATGAGACAACATTGCCGATTTTTCTCCTTTTTTTCAGATTCAGAAATAACTCAGCTTCTTTTTGTGACAAATCTTTGCAGCATCACCCTTTGTGAATTATACCTTCCACTCTCCTATGCAACTGGAGACTGAAACTGGAGCTGCTTAAACAATCAGTCGTTTGAACTGTTTATGTGAATCATGCCTGCTAACGTGAAAGTGTGCATTTGTTCTCAGCGTGGTTCACAGCAGCACTGTCTGTTTGTAAAAGCATTTTGTGCAGTACAGTCCTGAAAAATTGTTCCTCTCACTGCATCGTTCTGTAAATATTGCTAGAAGTAGAGTACATTTTAACAGTAAACAGCAGTACGCCTGGGCTGCTTCTCTATGTTGAATTTTCATGCAAACATAATTTAGACCATCTTAGTGTAAACAGTTTATATTTTATAAGATTCAGTTTGGTTTTATTTTTCTATTTTTAATTATGTACATATAACAGAATAAATATTAAAATAAATTGTATTATCTTGATTTTTATGAAACGTGACACAATGACACTGCTTTCCATTTGGCAAGCACTAATTTTTCTTGTGGTTTCCTTTAAGGAGGAAATTTTTGTGATTAATTTGAAGTGGCTTCTCAGTTGAATGGGTGCTATAACCCAGGGTGTGG
>NW_008669830.1:0-16452 GCF_000695815.1 Acanthisitta chloris | reverse complement strand
GAAAAACTGTGGGTGAAGGAGGAAAGAGCTCTTCTCTAAAGACCTAGGGACACTTCCTTGTACTACCTTTCTAGAATTCATTTGTCTTTTTGCATTATTTCTTCATCATGTGATGTATTTCTTACAACTTTTTTCCTTAGTACCCTTTTACTTTTCTTTTCTGTCCTCTTCTGTCACACAGCCTCATCTCCTATACCTTTCCCTCCTACTGGTACCTCCTTTTTGTCCTGTGTGGGAAATGATTCACCTCCTTCACCCACCAGTACCCAGCCTGATGTTTGGTCTAGCACAGACCCCGTAAAGGTCATGTTGTTGCCACCTTTCCTAAGTGACCAGGCACAGCATGTTAGTGTCCGGGGACCCTTTCGCCTCTTCTGCCAAGCCACAGGTAAGTTGAAGGACCCTGTATAAGCACCATTTTTCTGCATTAAAGGCGTAACTATGTCACCGCGTACTGTGTATGCTTTACCTTTGTGATGCTTTGGGCGGGGGGAAAAGGGAGAAGAAGGATGATTTCAGGATGTCACACACTGTTAGCAGGAATCAGTCACTGTAAATGCTGCACTGCACAATGGAGGCTCTGGTTTAGCAGCCTGCTGTAGTATGTTGATTTTGTTAGCCTCACTTACACTGAATCAGGGTTGTATATGGATGTTTAGCAGGTAGATATTTTATATTTTCATTGTTGATATATAATGCCATTTGAAAAATACACTTCTATTGGATTTGAATTCAGCATGTTTTCTGGACCAGGTCAGTTATTTCTTTTTTTGTCTTACTTCAAATGGTAAAGTAATTACCAGTAACAGGAACTTCGATTTTATGATGAACATAGTATCTGAGGTGTACAGGAAAAGGACAAAGCTCTTTTTCTCTGTAGAAATTCAACACTTAACCTTCCAACTGTTGGTTAGATGCGTAAAAATTACGATTTATAATTGCCAGTTTAAGCTAGGTGTGGTTTAATGGATCTAAACAGGTCTTCCGATGTAACCTTATTCTGTACAGGAAGAGATTATATAGACTGAGTAATTTTTAAAAGTAGTATTGTTTCATATTGGTATCTCTGTTCATGTCTTAACATTACATGGAGTCAGAGCAAAATGCATAAATCTTTATTAGTGTAGGGCATAACAAAGGCATTATTTGGTTTTCCATGACTAGAAAGAACAACACTGAGATGATGATTATTTCATTGAATAGAGTAATTTAGATTGGAAAGGACTTTTCAGCAATAATTCATTGATTTTTTGCTATAAACGGTGCAGAAACTTCATTGTCCGTGGTGGGAAAAAATTGTAACGATAGCATAAATAGCACAAAGATTCAAACAGTTTGATAACTGTCCTACAGACCTGGAATTTATTTTGAAATTACACCTGTTTTAACATGATGTTCATGCTGCTTTTAAAAATTGTCAGTAATTGTATTTGCCTTGGCAGTGAACTTAAGAAGGAAGGAACAGTGTCTTAAAGTCAGCCTGTGGAATTCACTCCTCTGGAGGCAGGAGTGAACAGTGGAAGAAACTAAGAAGCACCAAACATCTGAGAGGTGTAGTGGTGGCACAGGCAGGGCCAGCGTGGCCCAGCTGTGGAAGCATTCTGACTCCTCTCAGAGAGCAGTGAAGAACTGGACTTTGTATTGTGGATGGGGGTTTTATTGCCCTTGGGAAACAAAGCAATTGGCTGATACATCATACCCTCCTCTTACCCAGATTTACAACTTCAGTCTGTTGATTTGAAATAAACAGACAAATGCAAAGCAGCATAACAAACTGACAGGGATATTTTGTGTCTGTCTGAGACCTGCATGTCAGTCAGGATGTCTAACTTTATCCTGGGTGGGGTGTCTAAGCAAGTGCTTTTGCTGGGAAGCTGTCTAAGCTGTCTGCTTACATTTATTCACATTTCTTCAGTGTTCTTCTCTTGATAAATACCACATTTATGTAAACATAGCTGTAATGGAACTTGATTTCCCTCAGCTATGCATACAAGGTAAAACGTTCACAAGGAGCAGAAAGGTTAAATGAGACTGGCAGAGAGTGAAATGTTGTGCCTGGTTGTCCACATAAAGGATGTGGTATCCACAAATGTATGGTGTAAATGCATAGATTATCACATCACCCAGTCAAATACCCCAAGCATATTTTAAATATAAGTTTGTAACACTATGAGAATTGCTCAATCTCTTTGTAAAAATTTTTTAATTGTAAATGTCTGTTTCAAGCTGTCTGGAAACTCAGCAGGAGTTGGTGAGTTCTTTTGTTCATCCCTTACTCATCCCACATCTGTTAACCTGAAAGCTCACCCAGAGATAACACTTTACAACCTTGTAATTGGCTCATTTTGGTGACGTGACGTTAGCGTGGATACAGCACAAACAGCCACTGGTGACATACTGTCACTCTGAAAAATTAGGTTTTCAAGAATGGAATACTCCTGCCTTTCCTGAAATGGAGGGAATAAATCTCCCTTTGTGAATTTCCTCCCAGTTGCTCTCCCCTGAGGTGTGTCTGATCATGTTTCTCCAGGGCCATGTACGCTATATGTTCACAGGCAAATGTTAGCTCTCCTGTGTACTTCTTGTAATAAACTTCTCTCATTAAGGAATATTTAAACCCTTTAAAGACATTTGAGGCAAGCTTCAAATAAATTGTACAAAATACTACACCATCTGGTGCAGAGGAGAGACAGTGAGCTGATGATTTATTCACTCACCTGCCTTATAATTTCTCTGGTGTGCTCCGTTGAAATGAGGTGTAGTATGAACAGGCTTTTCCTAGCAGTTTTGGTTCTGCTTGAAGATGTTTTACTGACACCTCCTTCCTCAGCTTTAGCATAGTATATCCTTGTCGGTAAATTCACACACAAGTGACATATTAAAATACCTCAATTAAGATGAGCAACAATATAAATGCATTTATAGTCAGAAATAGTGCAACATACTATGCTTTATTTATATTTCTGTCCTGCAGATTCAGACTCTCTCAGTGTCCTTAGTGTCACTGAGTCTCTCTGCCTCCCTTAGTTTGTCTGTAGCTGGAGTTTTTACATCATGGGTTCTTTTCAGTCTTGGTAAAATAACCCCAGGTGTGTCAGTGAGGAAGTTCTGTGAACTCAGCAATACACTTTAAAAGAGTTATTGCATTAAGATTCTGTGATGGGTATCTGATAACACCCACATACAGTGCCTGTTCCCTGTGGTTATGTGCTAATAAAGGGAGTACAAGAAGACTTCCCACATCTGTGCAGGAAAAGATCTGTAACTTGCAATAATCAGAATTGCAAGTGGTTTACTAGAGATTTCTCTCTCTGGTGAAGCCTGAAGTTGCACTGAAAGGCATGCAGAAGTGTGGGAAAAATGTAAAACACAATGCACTGTGCTTCACTTCGGGCTTCTGCAGGCTGAGTAAGACTCTAGACAAGGCATCTGCAGAGTGAGCCTGAAACAGATCTCATCCCAGGCTGTGTCCAGGTGCCTGGGGGCTGTCTGTCCTGGTGTCACCAGGTGCTAATGTAACACAGGTCCAGCAGTAGGGCTCAAGAACACATTCCTTGGTCTGCCCGATTTGCCTCTGGGAGGAGGAGCTTATTTGTCAGATGCTGACTTACCCATCTAAATGAGTAAGTCATTCTTGGGTGAGGCTTCAATTGCATGGAGGTGTACAGCATCCAGAGCAGAATGAACGTGCACAGGAATGTGCTTTGTGCTAGACAAAATGCTTGTCTAGGACTACAAACGACAGCATTTAAATTACAGCATGGCAGTATCTTAACCTGGAGTTTACTTCTGTTGTTATTTTTCTGCTCTTACAAGAACATAAGTATCAAACATCAATTTTCCATGGATTTACACTTGTGTTTTATAACCAGTTGCAGTTGGTGTCTCTTAATAATTAACAGCCATGGAAAGATGTTAGTATTTTTTGAAACCTGAAAGTGGTTTAATTAGTAGCTTAGAAAGGAAGAACTTTGCATCTCCCAAGACAATTCAATCCACTCCACAAATATTTTAAAACTTTCTAAAACAATTTTTAAATTTTTAGGCAGTATGTGCTGAGATTTACACCATGATGCTTAGTTGAAGCAATGTCCTTGGCTATAACATGTATGCTTGCTTAGTAATCTGTGGTTGGTTTAGTCTCATATGGGAATGCTAAATTTGCACCTTGTTAAACAATTCCATATCCCACTTTATGAATTAGCTTCTCTGCAGACTGTTAATGTTTTATCTCATGCTGTCTGCCTATGACTCAATTTCAGTGTCTCTGGCTACAGTAATCTGATTGTAGCTGTTCTAATTTTGTAGTTTTACACCAGTTCTCTCAATGATTTCTGCAGTGACTGTACATCACTCAATGGCATCTGGGTATGATAAAACCATTCCTTTGTGCACAACTCTGACATACCACCTGCTTTTTTATTATTTGAGATGCATCTAGAAGAGAAGTTGGAAAATTTCAAGATTGTTGCTTTAATATTTAACGGAAAAGGACTTGGAAGTGTTAAGGTTATAAAATCAAGTAAATATCACAGACCTATTTTGCATAAAAGTCACAGACATTAAAGGTGTCCTTGTTAATTTAGATTGTGATATCTTAGGGCTGTAATTATCTTACTAGATTGCTGGCACTTCTTTTTTCAGACATAGTGACCTGCTGAGACCCTCTGAGGTCCAACTGCATAGAAACCCAACAGCATTAAACACATTTTTAAGTGCTGGCATTATCTGGGCTCTGTTTGCTTCCTCCATAGTGACTTCTGTAAGAAAACTGAAAATTAATTTCTTGAAGAACTGTAACTTGGATGATGCACTCTCAAATTCTGGTATCAACAGCAGATTTTGAAAAATTTAAGTAGAAATTTCTTTTGCTGTATGTGCAAAGGCTATGGCCAAGCTAAGAAATGCATGGCAAGGTGTTCAAAAAAACACATTTTTAGAAAAACTATTATTTTCTTGTAAGGACTAGAGCAAGTTCAGTGTAAGCATAATTTAAATATAAGGTACATAAAAAAGGGGAGAGCAAGGAAAAGAAGTAGAACTAAAAATGTCTTACTTTTTTTCCTCAAAAGATAATTTATTAATTTATTTCTTTTTCTGCTGAATAGAATCTTACCTTGCATGGTAAAATAGAATCTTACCTTGACTGCATTCATACAGATTTTTCCTCTGCAGTAAATAAGGTGCAGTTGGGAAACCTTGTGTGGCTTTTGATAATTTATAAATGCTTAAAACATAAAGACACTAAAATATCTTTCTTTCCATGTGGGAATCAGTCCAGTTAGGACTAGTAGTTGTAGCCATCAAGTAGTTACTACTGTTATAATGTGCTTAAAACATTTCAAGCTACATGTGTTCTGTAGTGTGTCCCATACTTACCAGTAGATAAGTGTTCTTGTACATTCACCAGTGCATTTTACCATCTACATCACATGTCAGCAGAGGGCTTGGGTAAATGCAGCCCATTGCTTGGTTTTCCAGGTTTTCCATTAGTACCTGTGCACAGTTTGAAGAAGCCCTTTCTAGAAATTAACTTGTTAAAAAGTCTCTTGAGACCATAGAAAACAGCTGGTACCTCTGTGAAGCACCAGCTTGGCTGCTTAGTTGTTCAGCTTTTCAACTGGTTTCAGGGACCGAGTGCTGTACAGGCTGTTTGCAGAGACAAACTGATTCAGTCACAAACTGAACAGTATTCTCCATTTGATTTTAATATACACATGATTATGGGGAGACACAAGAGCAGGAAAATGGCTTTGCAGAATCCATGTCAGCTTTTGTAGAATGACCAGGTATGTATGAAGAACTTTGCTGCACATCAGGGTCTTTGAGACCCAATGCATCTTCTAAATGCCTTTTGGCATGTCTTCTCTTGGGAGAGAGAGGGATTCACTTTGGTGTGTGTTTTCTTCTCTGTATGATTTGCTTACAAGGGTTTACTTGACCTCCCAGCTTAGCCTTTCTTCTTTTGCAATTCAGCATAAATATTTCAACCATTTTTCTCCTTGCTAATGTGGAACTCGATTCAGTAATGTCTCAGCTTGGAGCAGTACACTGGCAATAACTCCTTCACCCTGGCCATGATTGAGCAGCTGTATTTCCCAGTCCTGCCTAGTGAGATGTGATGAGTTTGGACTGGTATCAGAATCTCTGGAGCATAACCACAACTTTAAGCTGTTTTCCTCAGAACAGCTTGTGATGCCTGGATTGCAAACTGACTGTCTGTGCACTTACTTTTCTTCCCCCTGAGAGCTACAGCCTGCAGACTTGTAATAATTATTGTCTTGGTGTAATGGCTGATTAACTGGGTACTGCTTTGGAACAGAGCTGTCATCTTTTTTAACCATTTCAGAAACTGCTACCAGAGCTGCTTCAATGTGCTGTGTGCATTGTCCCCTCAGTGGAGATGAAAATCTCATTTCCATCTCTACCAGTCATATTCCTGCTAGATCTGTCTGGCAAATGAAGCAAAACCAGTAGTTTGCATTCTCTGGGGGAGTGATTTTTGGAGAGCATGTTATTCCTTAAAATATGTTCTGTATTTTTCTTCAGTTTAAAAATTAATGTAGTACCCTTATTAGCTGATAGGAGGGCCAAAGATTAGTAAGCAAACAGAAAGTGGAATCTGATTTTTTCTGTCAGTCCCTAGTTCTAGCTTGCTAGTGCTTCATTTAATTTTTCTTCACAGGCAATTATCTGTGTTCCAATTGCAAACCATTTTTCTGGACCCTCTTAGACAACATCTAAATAAGTACTGCCCATGCTGAGATGCATGGACAGTGACCAGTTGTATTTTCATCTAATAGCAGAGTCAGGCATTTTCACAACCTGCCTTTAAATTCCTCTCTGAGAAGGCAGATGCTGTGTCGGATGAACTTCCACCTCCATGTGCTGTGCATCGCCTCCTCTGGTGACTGGCTACTGCTTCCAGCTTTTATGTGGCTACCATTTCGCAGGAAGCACTTCCTGCTTGTCATCTGCCTCAGCAAGGCATCAACTTCATGTTACACACGTGAACTGGTAACTTAACAAAGCACCAGGCTGTCTGAAAGAGTATGTTGTGTGGTCTTCAGTATGAAATACTTGGTGCTCGAAGTAATATCTGTTGGCTTTCCTTGGCTTTTAAAAGTGATTCTTCTCTCATTTCAGTTAGGCTTTCCAGTTTGTCTTCTAGAATGTGTTGTCCCTACTTTAACAAACAAAAGCCACCACCAAAACCCCCACCCCGTTTATACAAGATAAGAGATGATGTAACTTGTACTCGCAGAAAACTGATGCTTGTCTCTGTTTTAAAAGACCTTTTTCCCTCCACTTTCCCTATCAGTTACCCTCCAATGGCTTCATTTACTACTGATTGATTATTTTGGTAGATTAGCAGCAGCAATGACTCAGACTCCTACAAGTCAAGAAACTGTAGCCAACCTTCCAGTCATGTACTGGGTAGTGCTAGTGGTTATTTTCCATATTAATGATTGACTAACCTTTTCCTGGGCTGGCGTTGATCTCTTGATTTAAAATAAACTTCCTGCATCCAGCTTATAGTGCCTTTTTAAAACTTAATCCCTGCTCTGGATGAGAGCTTCCTATATGATCCTGGTTTTCAGAAATCTGGGATGTTTGCTTCAGCAGAATTCAGCAAAGCTGCAAGCTAGATAGCAAGCATTAAATCCAGATGCTGTTCTCTTTCTCTCATTATCTGCTGCACGTGGTGACCTTTGGAAGGGGTTTGTTGTGTGTTGTGTTAGATACGGGAAATTTTTTCCCAAACCTAAACTTCCCATCACAGTGGATAACTTCTGCTAGCTGTTCTGTGTCTAGATTATAGGAATTTGTGGAAAAAACTTTTTGTTACCCTGATGGGATACCTGTGTGTTATCTTCACTGGATTTCAATTTGCTGTCAACATGCAGAAATTAGTTTAGCTAGGGAAAGGTTCAAGAGGTTTAGGCTTGCTGATGGCTGCTACTTTGTTTTACCCAACTCCCCCCTCTCTCTGAGGTGTTCTCTGAATATAGGGAAGCCTTGTTCTAATGCTACCCTTCGAGAACAGGGTTAAAAATGAGGGAAAGCACATTCTAACCCAACAGTAGTGGTGTAGCACTGCTCAGTGTTTCACTCTACAGCTTCACTGGACTGCTTTTGGAACATCTAAGCAGCTCTGCATGGTGCAGCATTTAGCAGAAGGAGCTAGCCTGCTCCCCCAGCCTTATGTCAGTGAGCTCTACTTAATCCATAATCTCCTCCTTTTAAATTAGTATCTCCAAGCTTTCTTGAAAGCCACGTCTATTAGGATGTGATGTGTACATGGCAAATGTTTAATTTGGTCCAAGTTAGCAGGGCACATCACTGTGCTGCTTGGAATCTGTAGCTGTAGGTTTCAATTCTTTAAATCTGGATTTATTTACAGAGTTATTTTAACCTTAGGTCAAATTTGCACCAATAACTTAGTGGGTAGACGTTTATAAGCAGCTGCAGTGGTTTAAGTTTTTACACTATCTATGCCTGCTGAAATTTTTGCTCATGGAAAATATTGAGGCAAAATCATCTGGGTATTAAATACATGGTTTGTGCAAACCAGCCCAACTTGACATAGGTCAGAGAACCCATTCTGCCAGCAGAAACTACCTGGACAGTACCTGGTCAGTACCATCTCATTCAAACTGGGGAAAGCATAGGCATTGAGAATGAAATCTCTATGGAAAAGTTGCAAACACTTCCACAGACACTGGAGATTGTGAAGGGCTTATGCAAAGACAAGGCATAGTGCATACAATGCAGCAAGGCTTTTTGTATTTTTGTTGGATAACTGTTAACCTTTCTCCTAAAATCATCAGCTGTTGAAGTTGACTTTACCTAATCACATTTAATTTAATATATTGAAGGAATGTTTTCAAAGTAAACTGTTGGAAATACTTTTCATTGTTGCTTAGACGTTGTTACTCACATACCTAGATTGTTGTGCTGTTCAATTCTCTGATTATTGTTTTAATATGATTACTTTTTTAAATCTTTCAAGCATTCTTAAAATGGATGGCAAAGTAAGTAGAACAATGTGTCAGAAACTCCTATTTTAAACTTTGCACTGTCATGTAATTAGTTTTATAGCAACAGTAGCAAATGCAGAGTACATGTTAACATTATTTTCCCTCATCTTCAGAAAATATCCTAACCGTTACATCTGAGTCTGAATTTACCTCACTATAGAGTTGTAGTAAATTTGCATTTAACAAATGTCACAGTTTTTGCAGATTACATTGTTTCAGTGTATTTTTTTCTACTGTTCCACCCTGAAAACGAAACCAAAGTTGAGAAGGTAAAAGCACAGTGCCCAAAAACTGGAAACAGGACTGAAACACACACATCAGTAAAATCTCTGACTAGTGCTTGAACCTAGATTTTGCTGTCAGTCCCTATGGGTGGGGATGAGTGTGTGTCTCTGGGGATTTCCACTGCATAGAAAAATGAAGGGTAAAGTTCCCCAGTTGCAACTTCATAAGGGGCTGACCTGGACCAACACAGCTTGCAAAACTTCCTGTATAAGGAAATGGCTGGACTTCAGTCTTTTGGTGAAACGTGGATATAAGCTGAGCTTTTGGCAGATTCCCAGCACAACTGTGATATTTAGCTTCAGAACACAGAGCAGGTTCTCTGGTGTGAGTAGGACATTTGAAGTAAAAGTGTCCTGCACTGAACATGCCCCCTCCTTGCATGGCCCTACAATGGTACTTAAAAGATTCCTCTTTTTCTGCTGTGATTGCAATTACTATTTCTCCATTTGTCCAAATTCCAATTCAGCACCAGTTTACTGAAGTAATTTGTCCCTGGTTCGAGACTTCCTCAATTTTAGCGACATGTGACCTATCTGCTGTTAGCTGTAGAATGAGTACAATCATCCATGAAACACCTCTTAAAACGAGCATGTGCTAGACTAGCTATTTTCAGTCCAGCATGTGCTTGCTCTCTACACTGTTTTAGAGCTGTTTTTAGTCCTCCTCCCACAGAGAAACTCTACAATGCTTTAACTAGATCATGTTCTCTATCATTCACCCTTACCACTAATTTGTGTGTCCATCTTTGGTGGCAGATTAGTTTTATTTCCAAATGAGTTGAGAATTTAACACTATAAACTGAAGAAGAGCATACATGTCAAAAACTACCTTTTTCTTTTTGTCTGCCTGCATTATTATGTAAAGCTTAATTGGTTTTCAGGACACTAATCATAAAATCGGATTTTTCTAGGGAAAAATGCTACATTGATTTGCAGTATTAAGTGCTTATAATAAAAGGTGACTTCTGTAGTAGATTACCTGTTCTGTCAAGGCATATTTGCAAAAGGTTTATTTTCTTTTTACCCCTAATTTCTCTTTACATTTTCTCCTGCTAAAGCTAGTCTAGATCCTAGGCCCAGAGGGAGAAGTAGGCTTATTTCAAACACCAGAATTACTGCAAAGTTTTTAGCTTGGCCCAGATGTCTGTATTTTAAATGAAAAGACTCTGAAGCTGCCAAGGACACTTAACCAACCTTGCTAATTTTCTGGGAACAGCTGTTCTGTCCTCTAGGCTACTGCCAATCTCTGATTTATTCAAATGTTGTCCTCACAGTTAAGACGAGTAATAACAATAAGGCTAGAAGATTAGATTGCTCTTTGTTGTTGATCCAAGGTTCTTTCAAGTTCTGTCTTGCCTAATTGCTTGTTGTAACTAATGGTTGTGCTTTTCCCAATTCTGTCTCTTTCATTACTAGTTCTAGCATCTTTGACACACTGAGTTCTTTAACTTTTTCCCCTACTGGCCTTTTTTATTTCAGATTCTGCGAAGCATGTCTCAGGTGGTTTCAGCTTTGCACAGAAGTTAGCTTGGTCAGCAGTAGGTAATGTGTCCAAGCTCTACAGGAATTCATTTAGGCAGATAGTGCTGATGTTTGTCAACTGCTAAGCCATGTTTGTGGGCTAAGTTCCCCCTTGTGAAAATCTACACAGAATTCCTTATTACCTATAAACTCATTTACAACTTTGGCTTGAACCTAAATTACCAGTGCTAGCTCCTTTTATCCCTGGTTTTTTGTACCCAGAATTTCATCTGAAGAAACCTAAGAAACATTACAATCAACCATTTATGTTTTTAAACCTAGTCTTGAGGTCATAGGCTTTTGTTTTCTTTTTGAAGAGATATCTGTTTTCTTACAGAATAAGCTGACTGACATTTTTATAGGTCCAAATGACTCCTATTTTGTCTGGAAGAAGAATGGACAGAAGATGAAGGCATGCATCATGGAGCAATCTCATATGCTGCTTGATGGCAGAGTGCATGTTCTGAGCTGGGTCAAAGACTCAGTATCAGAAAACACAGAATATACGTGTTCATTCATCTCAAAAGTTGGGAATACAACATCAGAAGTGCTCATCACAGTGGAAGATAAAGGTAGGCTGTGTGCCGTGTTTGGCCTGACCCTGATATGAGTAAAGCTCTGTAATACCCATCAAACATGTGGATAGCTGAAGATGGTAACTCTTGCTTAATGTATTAGTATCCACTTCAAATATTTATGAAAAGATTTTAAGGCCATAAAAACTCCTTCTACCCCCTCCCACAAATGACTAACCTGTAAATGAGTAGTTATGATCTAGAAATGAAACCAAAACCTGCTGAAACAATGGACAAAAATGGGAAGTCAGATGAGTACTAGATAGCTATAAATAGGTACTCTGCAGGGTAATGTAGAAAAATTCTTTAACTCATAAGCACTTAAGAACCTCTACTACACCCAGATTTTTAAAAATCAGATTATTTGTAAACACCTGTAGTTGGGTCAGTTCCCACTGCTCCATTTGGATGCTCACTAGGCAGGAGAGCTCTTAGCTAACTTCAGCAACAGCACAAGACTTTGGCTATCCAAACTGCCTGCTGCAACTAACTCTTGAGAACTTATCCAATGCCTGGAGAAGGCCTGAATAGTCTTTAAAAGACAGCAGGGGCAATATAACATGGATTTTCCCAGCAGGGTGAAGGAAAAAGTAATTAGCTAATTAATACCAAATGTGAATTTGTCAAGTATGGCTCAAGGCTTCTTTTTTCAGTGACACAGAAGAGTAATGGGAATTATGCAAGTTCTTTAGCCATGACTACAGTTACTTTGAAGTCTGTCTTGGACACAGAATGAAGAGTACCTCAATCAAAATACTGTAAAACAGAGAGGGGCTCTGACTGTGCTCTAAAAGCTTTATAACACTGTTGCCAGTGTCCCGAAGGATAAACAGAAAATACTGTGTCACCACCAGTGTTACTTTCAAGAAAAACTGACAGACAGTGCTAAAATTCTAGCAAGATCCAGTAAAACAGCCCTTCTTAAGCTTTCAATGGAACAAAGAACAAGTAGCTATATAGCATTGCTGAAAAATGGAGAAATTACAAACTGGACACAGCACTCTGTATCATGTCACTCTTCTTCCCAGGCTTGGTATGATCTAACCAGAGCATTCCTGTCCTTCTTACATGGGTTTGAACTTGGATTTGTAGCTCGTAATTTCTAGATCGTCAATTACAGATAAAGGCACAAAAGTTGTTTACTCTGGAGGCTACAAAGTTTGTTGCACAGGGGAAGAGACACAACCCTTTCAACAGAACTTATTGCCAAATAACATGAATAGAGCTAGAGCAAAACAGAGGACAAGACAGTGGCTGCTGCTCCTTCTAGCCTGACCCTCCACATGAACTCCTACAGCTAAATAGGTACAGACTTTTGCATCGTGCTCTGGTTATGTAACCATCCCCTGTACAATTCTCAGGTAGTGATGGTCAGGATCGATGGACCAAAGAATTTGATACCTGGAGAAGTGCCATCAGTGAACATGACAAGATGATGCAAAACTGGAGGAAAACATGGGTAAGAATTTTTGAAAAAGATGTCTCACATAATGCTTCCTATGTAACACACTGCAGTCCCAATTTTATAGACTGTCCCTCACTCTTATGCAACTGAACGTATTTATATAATCAAGTGGCTAGTGCTCCAATACATGTCATCATTCTTGACCTCCTCAGCAGTAAAATCTGCTCTGTGACATGTCAGCTCGTTTGTTCAGTCCACTCAGCAAGTGCTCATCAGTCAGTAGTTCTCTTCCTACCCAGAACAGTAAGTCTTTGTATACTGAATATAGTAGATTAATTTTATCACATCTGTAGACTTATTGGATTGCAGAGACTACTCGACTTCATAAATGGCACTGTCCATCAAAGCTGGCTTTTTCTTTAAAAAAAATGGTTCATACCCAGCTACTAATGGTTTTCTTCCAACAGAACAAAGCTTACTTTTGAAAACTTTTGGATATGCATATGAAATAGTTAGCACAGGCAACCTTTAAGCCCCATTTCAACTTTTAAAGCAATATTAACACATAATTCTGAACTTGTTTCTTCAGGAGACATGCAACAAGAAAGACAACCTCTAATGGGCAATGGAATGAAAGCCTCGGAGAATTGTATGCAAGTTAAGAGTACTCAGAACTCTCAGTATCACAGGATTTGGAGATGTCTTTGCAAGTGTTAGTGCTGGCATTAAAACTGATATTCAGGAGAATCACCTCAAGCGTGAAGTCAAAGGGGATATTCTTACTGCACCAAAGAGTAACTGTCCTTACGTGCTCCAGGAGAGGCCACCCATCCCATGCTGGAACTGTGTCTGTTTTTCTGATGCCGGCTACTTCAGCTTAATGAAGAGCAAAAGTAGTCACAGACAGAGTTGTGCACTCAAACAATGCACTATGATGTATGCTGTCTGTTTTGAGTTCATTAAGCAAAACAGTTAATTCTGGGCTTGAGGATCTTGGCATATGATTTAGAGATTAATAATAAGACGTGGATCATATTTATTTAAAGGCATTTCAACTTGTCCACTTATTTTAATACATTTACTCCTATACTCTGTTGCCAGGGTTTTGAAAAGCATTCCTTTCAGGTGTCAGCAAGTTCATTTGCTCAAACACATTTCCTTTGGCAATTTTGCCAGTTTTGGCTGAGGTAGAGTTCATTTCCTTCACTTGGCTAGTATGCAGCTATGTTTTGGATTTGTGCAGAATGCAGTGCTGATAATAGAGATGCTTTTGTTACTGCTGAGCAGAGCTTACACAGAGCCAAGGCCTTTTCTGCTTTCCACACTGGCACGGAAGTTGGGGGTGCATGGGAGATTGGGAGGAGACATGGTCAGGACAGGTGACCCAAACTGCCTAAAGGGATATTCCACACCATATGGCATCATGCTCAGTATATAAAGTGGGAGAAGAAGAAGGGTGGACATTTAGAGTGATGGCATTTGTCTTCCCAAGGAACCGTTACGCGTGATGGGCCCTGCTCTCCTGGAGATGGCTGAACACCTCCTGTCCATGGGAAGCAGTGAATTAATTCGTTGTTTTGCTTTGCTTGTGTGTGCAGCTTTTGCTTTCTCTATTAAACAGTCTTTATCTCAACCCGTGAGTTTTTTAGCTTTTATCCTTCTGATTCCCTCCCTGACCCCAATGGTGTGGGACTGGGCAAGTGGCTGTGTGTTGCTTGGTTGCTGGCTGGAGTAATGAAGTTTCTGTACCAAATGAAGAAGTTCTGACTAATGCTTAAAATACAAGTAGATCACAAAGCACTAAAGTGCAAGGAGGCTCTTTTAGTTTTTGCAAATTATTCTTCTGTATTTCAGATAACTGGAGTAGCTTAAAAAAATTATATGCCAAAAGAATTCTAAACCCATTCCTAGTGATCAGCTGCAGATTAGGTTGTGTAGGTCCTCACAGTGACACTGTTTTACTGCATTGCTGTTCAGAGTTTTGTCCTTCGGCATCTAATAAACAAACGTCTAAGGCATAATTCAATTTTTTTGTCTTGTCTGCTCCATGGTTTTCAATAATCTGGAAGCAGGTAAGATGCCATCTAATAATCAATCCATGCAGATAGATAGCTGCTCCTAGCAATAGCGGAAAGCTTCACACTTACCCACAAATCATCCCCTAACTGGTAAGATTTAAATTGGATTGCTTCCCACTCTGAAGAATGCATTCTCCTCTAAGACTTTAATGACTGACCCTTTTTTTTTCAGTAACAGACCTTGTGGGCACACATGCACAGTAAAAATCCTTATGTACAAACCATTTTCCCTATTTTTCAGACTGGCAATCATAAATTAATACTGATGCACACTTCTGAAACAAATGTTCAGAGGTAGATTTCTTCCCCCATTGTATTCTTGGGACAACTTTTCTTGAAAGTAGACTTTTCTTGAATTGTCACACCTACATTTGTTCAATAGATTTGGTGCAGATTTATGTTTAGTTCTGTGGTGTTGACAAGGAAGATAAAGCTTTGTAAGATTGAGGTCAGAGTTTTAGATGACACAGCTGAGCTTTGATTTGTCACTGCAGCAAATTTTTGGGTGTAGTAAAAAAAATTGCCAGTTTGTGTAGCTCAGTTTTGTAAAAAACATCTGTGTAAGAGAACAAGTGAACACAGCTGTGACACCTTACAGTGAATTCCTTTGCTACACTCTAAGAACAGGAAACAACTCCCTAAGACTATGATCAACCTATAATGTTTCCAAAGTAACTTTTCATGCTATTCTACAGTAAGACAAATAGAAAACATGGTCAAAAAAAAAAAAAGGAAAAAGAAAGCTGTTAATGTGATCTTCCCCAACTGGTTCCCATTCCCTGCAATGACTAGGTTTAGCAGTTTCAGAATTTTAGATATATGTCAAAGTGGCACAAATACAAATGAATAAATCACAACTTACCTCCAGATCAGGGATATATGCTTGCATATTTTTCAGCACTGGGATCTTGCACCATCAATTTCTATTTCAGATTAGAAGAAACTAATACAAAAAGATCATCACCATCATAACTATTGCCCAGCTGTGCATTCAGCTCAAGCCCAGCTCCCTTTGTCAATGTTCTTCCTCAAAACCAACATTTCAAGTATCACTAAATTCCCACCAGAAGAGTTTACTGAAGTCACAACCATTCTTTATAGAAACAATATATTGTAGCAGATTTTATACATTTTACGTTCCACAAAATTGTTTGCATTTTAAAATTATTTAAAGTTTTATACCACTTCTATCTTCACAAGGCAGCTACTTTCCGAAGCATTGCACTACAAATGTTCAGTGTGTTGAAGTACTTACAGACAGGTCAGAGATGCTGTCAGCAGCACATGGCACCCATATCACCTTTCAAAATACCTCACACAAATTAACAAGTGCATCCTTCCAATTACTTTCTTTATGCTTGTCCTCTTACATCTACAACTGTAAACAATAGAATTCATATAGAATATTCCCACTAAGGTGCTCCACCACTATTATAAGCACATTTTGGTTTTAAAATTTTATTTCCTTCTAGGATACAAAATTTCTTTCTTATAAGACAAAAATTTTCCCTGTTTAGATACAAACTGAGATTGCTTATAAACTCTTAG
>NW_008669829.1:43099-45054 GCF_000695815.1 Acanthisitta chloris | reverse complement strand
CAGCCCGGCAGCCTCCTCCAGCCCCCGCCCGCGGGGAGGGCCCCGGCGCTGCAGCCCCGTCCGCAGCGATGCTCCCCGAGCAGAGTCTGCCCGCGGAATTTCGGCAGGGGCGACGCCCTGCCCTTTTTGCACACACGGGAAAGCCGCGCTCCGTCGTTCGGCCTCGCCTTCCTTTTCAAAAGAAACAGCTTCATTGACCAGCTGCCCCAGCTGGGGCATCTGTGGCTTCTGCCAGAAAACCAGGACAGGAATAAAACCAACAGTACTGGTCAATATTGTGAGGGACGATAGAAAACAAATGGCTGAAATGCATCATATCTGTTAACTGTGGGATTGCCATTACTGAGTTCCTCTGACCCAGCCAAGCTGTTGCTACACGGTGGGAAAAGCCACAAAACATATTTTCCCAGGTGCATGGACTGCAAGTTCCCAGTCTTCTGCCTTTTTCATATTCATCTCTGGTAGCTCATGCACCACACTGTGTCCTTGGCAGCTGAGAGGATAGCTCCATCTATGCCCTGTGGAGCTCACTGTCTAAAGAAGTACGACTAAACAAATGGAGAAGTGGGAGCACACAACTTAAAAGGAGAGATGTGGCCACAACATCACAGCAGTCATTGCACCATACACACCAGTCAGTGTAGCACCTTCAAGTGATTGAAAATACTGGAGGGAAAGTATTAATGCCTGCAATACCTTGTATTGCAACATCAACTTTGAACACGGAGCTGCTTCCTACAGGACAGACATTGATGAATGCCACCAATTTAGTTTCCATGATGCCCTCTCAGCACGGGAGACCTGTCTGCACTAGGCAGGTTTGTGCTGCAAGGAGCTGCTGATTAATAGTTCCTGAGCCTATATCTCGCTGTGGTTGGCATCCACACTGAGAAGCTACACAGGTGTTTCACCTATACTAATGCTAAACTTGAGAAAATATCTTTAAGCCAGGCACAGTCTAGAATACTTTTCCTTGTGCTTGTCAGAAGGTCACAAGCATTGCAACCCTTCAGATTCAGTGGACAAAGCATGTCCACTCTTTGGAAACAGCTCACAAAGCTTCCTGGGAACAGCAAGACACTCTTTTCTCTGCAGTTTTCTCTAGGAGTTTGCATTAATTAACCCTGTCTGTGTTTTTACTAGCACAACCTTAATTTTCTATAGCTACAAAAAAATGGGGATGGTATTAGAAACTAGGCTAAGACTAAAATGTGCCAGATAATGTTTCTATAGTCTAGGCTGCTATCTCAAGTGACTGGCTTACATTAGACTGGCTTTTTCCCACGCCATGCCCTTCAGTGGTAGTTCAAAGCCAGGTGTCAGCTGAACTGCTCCACAATGTGTGAGGTGTGGCCATGCCTCTGATGGGACTGTCAAGGACATGCTACATGGCAGCTGGGACAGTCAGCACAGCAAGTGAGGACCTTGCAAAGCTTTTCCAGTGCATTTCAAACACAGGCTGACATTCTCTGAACTATGACATTTCCATTTAATCAGAAGAAATGAATGTAAATGAGGGATTATTCACCAAATTGTTCACTGTTAGCAAGTGTTAGCAGTAGCAGGGGAAAGAGATAAAGAGAAGCTGGCAGCTCTTATTTCTTATATGCTGTTTCCCTAGGAATGGATGTCCCTTAAGAAGATATACTGTTGCCCCACTCCAAGGACTGAACCCTTTTTCTCTCATTCCTTTCCTAAAATCTTTCTTCTAATGTTCTTTTTTTTCCTTGGAGTTTCTGACAGCCATTGGTTGACACACACTTAACTTGTGGATGAGCTTAAGTGATTTTTAATCTATATTTAAACTAAGCAATTAAGCAAACAAATAGGGCAGCTCCCATGGCTTAATTTCTCAGGTCTTGCCTTGTTCCTGACAGGTAATAGAAGATGCAGATTTGGTTTCACAATGCAGCAAGGAGTCAGACATTTTGAGTTTGCTATATTTTTGTACAGTT
>NW_008669829.1:13074-43061 GCF_000695815.1 Acanthisitta chloris | reverse complement strand
GAACCAACAGCCATGGGGACTGGCTCTGCCCATGTAGGTAGCAGGTACAGTAGGAGAGCCCCATTGCATTCTGCTCGCCTGACGTGCTCCTCTGCAAAAAATCAGCTGTGCTGGAGTGGGAAATACACAGTCTACAAGGCTGGTTTTGGCCTCTCTCCCAGGAATTATAATTAGTACAAATTATGATGGTATTTCTCATGATGTGAATTCCCATCCACCAGGAATTAAGTGCAGAAAATCAAACTCTTTTCAGGCAGAACAAATGTAGACTTCAGGTACTGTAGCATTTAGCCATTACTCATCTGGGCTGCAGTATCATGTATAGCTTCCTAAATGAGACAGAAAAGCTGCTCCATTTGCGTACACAGTGATTTACAGTGGAAATAAATTTATATATTTAGGCAGTGTGTGATTGTGACCACCAAACAAACTATACATCTGTACAAAGTCCTGCTGTTAAAAGAAACAGTTATTTAGAGGAAGACACTTCCTTTCCTGCCCACTTCTATTAATTACAGCCATTTTTTTTCTCACTGATGTTGTGGCAGGAGAAGTTCACCCTATGAATCAAGTTTAAAAGAGTAGATAAGCCAATATGGATGAAGAGGAAGGCTTGTCTCTTGTGGGAACAAAGCTATGGATCAGATCAAACTCTTCCATATAATTACCCTTCTGAAGTGCAGTGTTACAATATTGGGAAATTGTGATACTGGGCTTTTTTGCAGCTAGTGGTCCTGACTTTCACTGGCTCCTTGAAATGGACTAAATAAACCCAAGCCAGAGTTAACTTATAGATGAATCCTGTACTTAGGATAAATGCTATTTTGTGTTAGTTAACTAAACTGCTGAAAGCAGATACAAACTAACATAGCTGCAGATAACCTTTGCATAGGCTTTATATCTGTCTGCAAGTATTTCCAAGGCCATACCTGGTTTGAAAGTAATCTTAGGAAACTGCACCATCACTCTTGGCCTCGGTTGGTTGGAGTAGCACCAGGTGTTATCCGCATGAAACCGCAAAAAACCTGCAAGTTATTTTTAGCTTGCTTATTTGGCCTCCGAACACAGATGCAGATAACCTTTGCACTGGGTATATATCTGTCCAGGGCCATACCACCTTCTGCAAGACATCTTATAGATAACCTTGGTATAGGTTATATACTTGCCTGCGAAGTATTTTCAAAGTCATGCCCTGTCTATAATATATCTTAGGAAACTCCACCACCAGGTGTTATCTGCACAAACGATAAGAAACTGCAAGTTATTTTTTGCTTGCTAATCTGGACCCTCTTGCAGCGACTTTGGACCCCTCACCTACAAGTGGACACACTGCGTAGGATTTCCCAATTGCTGGGAAAGGCTCTCCAAGCCCTTGCTGCAACCAGGGGCTCCCCAGCAACTGTGGGTCTGCATGATGATAAAGTATTAGGCCAATAGGTGATGGATCTGTCTTAATCACTATACTTTCCTGTATGTAGGTGCATTACCTTGCTTATTGTCTTTGTTGTTTGTGCTGTTTGTATTAGAGCTTAGTAAACTAACCATGTATGTAATTATATTATTCATTTTTCTAATATTTTAAACACCAATAGTAAAATAAGCCTATTCTTTGCATTGGTGTCTGTGTCATTTCTGTTGCCCCCGTCAATTGGCAGAAGAAGAGTCTAGCAGGTCTTGGGGCAACCTGTTGCTGTACTCAGTCACACACCCCCCATACCCCCCCCCGCCCCAGTAAGAGTATCTCCTGGTGATGAGGAGGAATCTGCTGTGTTTCAGCTTGTGACCGTTTCTTTTACTCTGTCTCTGGGCACCACTTTTTCTGTTGCCCCCGTCAATTGGCAGAAGAAGAGTCTAGCAGGTCTTGGGGCAACCTGTTGCTGTACTCAGTCACACACCCCCCATACCCCCCCCCGCCCCAGTAAGAGTATCTCCTGGTGATGAGGAGGAATCTGCTGTGTTTCAGCTTGTGACCGTTTCTTTTACTCTGTCTCTGGGCACCACTTAGGAAGGCTGAGGTCCTTTCAAAGGGGGAAAGGCTGGTCTGCAGCACACATGCTGCCTTCCCATGGCCTTGCTTGTGGGTTTGAATCTCTGGGTCCTGCGCTGTGAAGGCAGAGTACTGAACACAGGCAGCCCAGCAATGCAGTGTGGGAGCCCTAGTGAGCTCCTAAGTGCCAACAGAGGGAGCACCAAACTCAGCTCCTCAGAGGGCTCCTTTCAGGGGAGAAGTTTGTGCCCCTTGTCCCTGGAGGGAGAGGCTCTGGGGGGAGACTTGAGGTTGGAAGGGTTCTCTGCAGGTCACCAGGTCCAAGGTCTCTCAGGCTCAAGCATGTTCAAGAAGCACAGAGCAGGTTGTCAAGGGACCCTGTCCAGATGGCTTTACAGGTCTTCAAGGATGGAGAGTTGAAATGCAGTAGGCCCAAGCCACAGTTGCCTTATAGATGAATCCTGTACTCCTTGTGAATTTTTCTAATATTTTAAACACCAAATGTAAAATAAACCCATTCTGTGCGTTGGTGACTGTCTGTTGCCTCCGTCAACTGGCAGAACACTCCTAAGCAATATTTCACATCCAAGATCCTCATATTTTCCACCTCTGACAACACTCTGTTCTGCTTCTGTGGCTGATATTCTGCTCCCCAGTCTTGTCTGAAAGCACAGAGTGGGAGCCACTATCATTTTTTGCAAAGCCTCCTGAACTATCCACATTGCCTCAGAAAAAACATTGCCCCTGCCCAGCTGGTCACCGTCATAATCAAGCAATGAGACAACCAGTGCTGAGTCACCTGGCATTGTGTCATGCACCTGAGTGTGCATCCTCCCTGGGAAAAATCAAGCATAATTACCACTTAAAAGACATGACAGACAAAAGGGTGAAGGCAAGAGCCTGAGTCTGGTTTTCCTTTGCAGTGTGCCTCATCTAATCACTGCAACCTGTGGGAAGTGATGTCAAATACTTCTTTGTATCATTTCCTATCATCTCACAGAGGCAGAAACAGCCACAACACACAAGTCAGTGAAACATCTGGCTGTGGCTGTTCACAGAAAAATGACTACAGCTGAAATCAAAGGGCAAAAGATTCTAGTATTTGTTTTCCCATATTGAGCTCTTGATTGACAGTAATGCCATAGTTTCTGAGTCCACAGGAATAAAAATACATTTCTATAGCACGTAATGGGTACCTCTGGTGTGAACTGGACATGTGTGGTTTTGAAATGCCTTTTGGCAAAATATAGAAAATGGAGAGAAACAATGTGAAAATGCAGCTCCCACTGTCCTGGCCTCTGAACTACTTTATTGCTCCTTGAAAATAAAAGCAATGCCATGGGAGAGACAGAATCTCATCTGTTCACTGGAGGCAAAGAGCCACAACCATATTATACAACATTTCCAGATTACAGAATAAAAAGTTTAAATGAAATGACCATGCCACTAGCTTCAAAATATTTCCTTAAATATTCCAAGGAAAGGCAAGCAGCAATTGTACTCAGCCCCTTTCTCAAAGTCTTCTGACTTGCACAGGAACAAGTCCGCCCCCTCAGATGTTCTATACATCATTTAGAAGTGTGTTGCCATCTGCTGGAGAAAATACATCAACTCAAATGTGACAGAACAGGCAAGGTTTAAGGCACTCAAAGTCCTTTCTTTAAATCTGAAACAGAAAATGTCAGACTATGAACAGGCTGGGAGACAATGGTCTGAGCTTAATTTAATTATGTCAATGAATTAGACAATTTACACAAAAAGAAGAGTTAACTATTAACTGGAATGGGTGAGGGAATTAGTAAGAATAAGGTGATAAGGTTCATATCCATGAGAAACAGGGAAAGGCAGGCAGTTGGCAGCAAACAGTGAGAGGCTGGGTTGAAGAGAGATCCCTAGGAAAACCATAAAATGCTGTAACACCACTGTCTCCACCAAGTTACCAGTTTCAGTTCTCAAGCTTATCATTTATGGATCTTCCTTGAGGATCAGAACTGAGGCATTAGCCACAGAGTGCTCATGATGGGAAAAAGGTTTTCTCACAGTAAAGCATGTTTTTGTCATTTGGTGCTTGTGTGCTCATCTAGGACTGACAGGTTACACCCATAGAGTTTCCATGGGGGACCTGGTGGGCTTACAAAGGGTATCATGCTCTGGAGTGCACGTGTAGCATCCACAGACCTTGGTAGTTCAATTGTGGGAAAACTTCTGAGGGTGTCAGAGGAGCTGTGGTATGCAGGTCTGCAATTACTGGTCTGGCATAATCCGGTTCCACCCAGCATTTACTGGTTTGCAAGAAGTCTGCTTCTGACAATGAGCTGGAAGAGCTTGGGAGGTTGGATAATGGTTAGGAGATGGGCTCTGGCAAACTCATTTCAAGCACTGATCTCTTCCAAGGTAAATTATAATTGTTGTATGCCTTCCCATGTAGGTTTCAGTTCTCATGGGTAACTGTGATACTCATGGGTACACAGTCACTGCACTTTCTTTTGGTGTATTAAATCTGTACATAGCATTCAAAAACACTGTCCCTTCTCTTGTGTCTCTTGATTGAGTTGGGGACATAGGTATCTGCAGCACTCTCCTCCAAGAAGGAACAGAGGTGTCTGACAGCCTGACTGTATATTACATCTTTGCTGGTACCCTACAGAGGCTGTTGCATTTGAGGAATTACACATAGTTGACTATTGCTTTTATGAATGCAGTGTATTATTTTATGTTGATCACAGTGAAGGAATACTCTATATACAGTGAGGTGGAGTGATGATCAGTCCTGCATCTGTAGTGGAAATCTGTGAGGAAGTCTAGGGTTTAATTCAAATTATAATTGTGTCACTAGGCTATCTCAGGGACAGTTCAAATCATTTAAATTTGTCCTACGTTTGTTCTGCCCTTATGTCTTCCACAGCCACATCTTCCTGCCCTCTCATCAGCACCAGCACTCATGCTTGGATCATGGATCACATAGTCATCTGCTGCAGGCCAGTGAACTGTCTCACTCTGCAATCATGCATGCACTAATATTGCACAAAGTGTGGGCTGGACAGGGCAGCCACGAATGGCACAATGTTGAGGAAGCCCAGATTTAACCAGGCTTAATCTGCTGAGAGTCTGAAACTTGGACACATCATATGTTTGTCAATGCCATCATCTAGAATCTGTTCCTCAAGACAGTTGAAGACATTAGTGTGCCATAGAGCATCTAGATATTGATAGCTGTGTCCATAGCTTGGAGAAAATGTTAATTGTTTAAGTCAAAATTATTGCAAATTACTTGCAAGTGTGACCACAGCCATACCAAAACAAGACCAGGATTTAGATTTCCAATCCAAACATAACACTGAAATGTTCTAAATTCTCTCCCACAAGTCCCTCTTATAGACATACACCACTGCTACACACAAAATGTAATAATCTGATACTCCACGCTTTCCTGGTGAATCAAAGAGATGATAAATCTTTTACTGCAACCCTTGCTCTCCCCTTCTTTTCAGAATATCTAATCTGTGAATGCAGCACTGGGATATAATTACTGGGCATGTTTATAAATTAAATAATCACAGCAGATGAGAGTGCAGATGGACTGAGCCGGCTTGTGGGCCTGTATTAGCTTTAGGCTGATGTTTAATTTCCAGATAAGGTGAGAATCTGGCTTCCATTTTAACCGCACTAAAATCAGACATGGGTGTCCCATGAAGTATCAGTCCTAACTGGCAATAATATCTGCCGGAATGAGGAAGAAAATCTCTTCCATTTCTGGACCTGATGAATTAAAAAAAAGATCATAAAGATATGTCCTGATCTAGGCTTTGAGTGGAAACAGCCCATAGAGCTGGACACTGAGAAAATTGTGCACAAATGCCAATTTAGCCTAATTTCCAGATATATTTCAAGACAGTTTATTTCCCCCTTAACAAATAACCCTTCAGTCTTCTACTACAAAAAATATGACTAAAAAGAGAAAAAGCACAAGCATCCCTGTTGAAGGCAACAGGAGAAGACCTCATCTGAAATGAAGGGTCAAACTACGCTCATCCCTGTCACATAAACATGAGCTGAAGCTGCAACAGGTGCAGAGAACTATTACTTGGATGCCCCAGGAATCTACCTCCTCTTTTTAAGAGAAGAAAGACTCATTGCTTTGATAAATCCTGGATTTGGTACATCTGAATGAAGGCTATGACTGGTGATGTTTTTTCAGAGGAAATGAACACTCTAAGATGCCCTGTACACTAAAGGACTGTGTTTGAACAAGAACAAAAGGATTCAGACTAACCACAGCTTATGCTAGACTGGAAATCAGTTTGAAATCATGAAAGCATTTGGAACAGGTACAAGCTGGAGCAATCAGGGGAAAAATACCCACACTCTCAGAGCTTGATATGAATAGAGAAAGGACTATATGATGTGGTATCTACAAGGGTGGGAGAGTGGATCTGATAGTCCAAGAAGTCCCTTCCTGCCTCGTTATCCTAAACCTAACGTAATTTGTGTGTACCTTTTGAGAAGCTGAAAGAGAACAGTTGCTGCTTATGGCGATCAGGATGATTAGACAGCAAAAGAATCTGGTTTTGTTATTTTGGATCAGAGCTGCCACACAAAGAGAGTAAACAGCAGAGGCTGGGACTGGGTCTTGGCTCCTGTCTCACGGGCAGGCTGAGTCAGCAAAAGGTTTTAGCAGAGCAGGCAGAGGAGGCCCTGCAGAGGCGTGCCATGGGAGCCTCCAGGAACCCAGCTGGCGTGGGACCTGCAGATCTGCCTCAGCACTGAGGAGAAGGCCTGAAGATTAATGTTGCAGATCACAGCCCTTATTTATGGGGGTGTGGTGCCCAATAAAAGAGCAGAGGAAAAGCAGATGTAACTTTGCGCAAAGCCACCGTTGCTGGTGGTGCCTCACTGCCACCTGATGTGCAAACTAAGTTTAAGATGACCTCTTCTGTCTTGTGATGGATCCTTACATGTTGCAAACTATCCTGTACCCTGTGGGACAACATTTATCTGTTCCTTCCAGAAAGTGAAAATTACATGTAATTTACAGTATATAAGTATATGTACAATATAGTATATAGCATACATACAGTGTGCACATATACTCTATTCATTGTATATATGATGAAACCCAAAGGGTTGTATAAGAGATTAGTCTTTTTTTGGTTAATGCCATTGTTATAAATTCTGCTAGTTTAAGCTAGCAAGTACAATTGTAAATAACAATTGTTGGCAGACCAGAACAAAAGAAAGCCCCAGGTTATCAGTACTATTTAACACTACAGATGCGTAGTCCAACACACTTAGTCTAGAAAGCTGGGATACACTTGCAGAGCAAGTCTGGCACAGTTCAAGCATAGCCTTATGCTGGATTGCCATATGTTCTGCCTTGACCATGACTTTGGCAATAAAGCCAAGATTTTACCACTCAGGGCTACACAAGAGCCTCAACACAAGAGTTTTTACAGGAGTGTTTAGAAACAGGCAATTCCTAGTTGCAGTCAGTAGAACCACTATGAAACACTGTGTTTGCAGGACCATCAGAATTTACTCTAGCATGACAGGCTGCTGCGCTCACAAGGCGATCTCTCCTGCACATGTCTGCACACAACAGCATGGCAGTGAGCACATGCTTCAGGTGTCACAGAAATGGGAAAACTCCTTAACACAAATTTAGTATTAAGAACAAGCATTATTGATTGCGATGCTGAATGCACAGGGGATCACTCCATCAATCGTGCATACCCAGCTCCAAAGACTCCATAAATCATACATATTCAGTAATTACCATACATATAATCATTTCCCTGAAATCATTGTCCCACCCCCTCCCCTCATTATATTGTGCATGCTCATTAAATTGAGGTACTGGTCCTGCGGATCTGCTTTTGGGACCACATACTGGCTTAGTTTGTGAACTTTGGATGTTTTCCCCACACTTAGGATGATCTGCTCCACGACTTTGCCAGACACTGAGGTCAGGCTGACAGGCCTGGAGTTTCTCAGGTCCTCCTTGCAACCCTTTTTGTGGATTGATGGGACATTCACCAAATTCCAGTCATCTGGGACCCCCCCAGTGAGCCAGGACTGTCTGTAAATGATGGAGAGCGGCTTGGCAAACTCTTCTGCTAGCTCCCTTAGCACTCTGGGATGGATCCCATCTGGTCCCATAGACTTGTGAGGATCCAAGTGGCTAAGCAGATCTCTAACCATTTCCTCTCGGATTTTAGGGGGTTATTTGGCTTCCTATCTCTGTCTGTCAGCTCTAGAGTCCAGTTGTCCTGAGGACAACCTGTCCTACTATTGAAAACTGAGGCAAAGAAAGTGTTAAGTCCCTCAGCCTTTTCCTCATCTTTGGTGACTCTTTTTCCTTCCATGTCCAACACGGGATGAAGGTTTTCCTTGCCCTTCCTTTCACTATGGGAAACAAAACACTTTTTGCTATCCCTGACAGAAGTGGCCAGATTTAGTTTGAATTGTGCCTTTGTCTCTAATTTTATTCCTACACGAATTTTAGTGAGAAGTAGGTAGCATTTCTAAAGACACCTAGGATTGGAGGCCCCAGAATATTCCACTTACTGCAATAGCTATTGAGCACTGATATCTTGGGGCATCTGAATTGTTAACTGCAGTAAAGTGACCAGCCCCTGACAGAAGTGGCCAGATTTAGTTTGAATTGTGCCTTTGTCTCTAATTTTATTCCTACACGAATTTTAGTGAGAAGTAGGTAGCATTTCTAAAGACACCTAGGATTGGAGGCCCCAGAATATTCCACTTACTGCAATAGCTATTGAGCACTGATATCTTGGGGCATCTGAATTGTTAACTGCAGTAAAGTGACCAGCAGCTGAGCTAGCTCTTAGGAAGGAGTCTCCCAGAGTAGAGTTCAGAGGAGGGAGTCCTGAATCTTAGCTCTGCCCTGTGCCCATTTCTCTGAGGCCATCAGATATATTTCATATTTTAAAATGAGGGGCTGCACCTGGATACTTAGACACTTCTCATGCTAGTGAATAATTGTAGAACTTCACAGACAGTGAATATTAGAAAAGGATTTCTCTGGTATTACTTAAAACAAGAACAGCAGGTGAAGGCCTAATATCCTGGGTCAGTTCTTCATGCAAGATGAGTCAGGCTGAGTTGGCTTTGCCTCCACATGAACCACATACTTGCTGTTGTGATTATATGTAGGAATGAGGTAAGGCTGCCCGTGAGGCTGCTCTTTGGGCAACAGTTGCAGTGTCCCAGTGCTACCATGGAGATGGTTCTTATTTCTCTTCTTCCAAGGGCATTGGCAGTGAATAAGTTGCAGTGCACAGCCAGATGACAGTTTCTCACCTGAGATGCTGCAATGAACAGTTTGGGCATGCTTTGGTATCAGCAGAGGTATTGTTGTCTGCATACATCAATACAATAACCCCAGAGATAGACAGGTCATGAGAGGCTGAAAGTGAAGAAGTGGCAGTCTGCTCTGTGCTTGTGTGAGAAAGTATCAATTCTAGCTTGTGTCTCCATGTGTCTGGATTCAATAAAAATTGGTATATGGAGTGACAGTTTTCCTTTCCTTATGTGAGAGGAATGAACAAGTCAGAGCTGTTTGTGACACATAGCAATGATGAGAAGGTGAGAAGCATTTCCATAACTCAAAATGTAACAGTGACAAATGCTGCACTGTGTGACAACATGGGACTAGGGAAGGTGCCAGCTAATGCACAGGGTGGTAAATGCTTCCTGTCTGCAATGGAAAACTCTGTTAAAATCAGTGAAAGAAGAAGGAAACAACAATCTACTGAAGGAAAACTCTGAGATCCTAACTGGGGCTGGAGAGAAAGAAAAGAATATTGAAGAGGTGAGAAAAGTCCTTCTGGTGCTTGGGCATGAACCAGCATAATATCATATTACATCTCGTTAAGTGAATTCTCAAAGCACAAGAGCAATACGTAGCTGTGAAGCCTGGTCTGGCCTCCCAGCACATGGCAGCCACTTCACAGCCCAAGGGGTGATCATCATTACCGGGAATTCATTTGTGATGGCATGAGAGGAAAGCATCAACTTTGAACAGACATGTCCAACTAAGGACATTGGCCATTTTCCTTCAAAGAAAAAAACTTGTGGACTCCTAGTCAGCACTGGCCTTATAACACGACTTCACTGTGCAGATCCTGTTTCCCAACAGACTCATTAAACTGGCAGAAACAAATTTTACCTTTCATTTCTGAACAGTTTTACTATTCTTTTCTAATGAGGTTGTTTCAATTGTCATCACAAGAGACCTGTCAAGCCAAATCTGGGCAGGCTGTGACTCTGGCAGTGTCAGATGGAGAAGGAGCAGGTGGCCATGCCCCTAAGCTCTTTTCTTCCCCCACTATCATCCTTGGAGAATGGTTAGCAATGTAGCAGCCTTGCTTTTGGCATCAGAAGTTAATTTTCTAGCAAATTATTGAAAACTCAAGATTATTCCCATTTCCCACATAGCAGCAAATAATAAACTATTAACATATCCTGACTTGAAGACCTGTGTGGTTTGCCAAAGAGAGAGAATTATTTGTCTACTTTGAGCGGACCCCATCAGGTAGCCTTTTGTGACATTCATTTACTGCTGGGCTGGCAAAGACTAATTATATTGTGTCCTGGGGAAGATCTAGAAAACTCTAGAAAGCTGCTCTACCTATCTACATCAGTGATGTTGTGAGATGAAACTGAAAAGTTTCCAAGTAACTGAAGGATCTAAGTTTCCTTGAGTGTTCTTTAGATACTCAAAACCCTAAATCCCAGTGGAAGTCAGAGGGATTGATGGTCTTATGTGTCTAAATCACTTGAGCAGGGGACAGCAGCTCATAAGTCCACTCTGATGTTGTGCAAAATTTTGCCTATGTATAAATGAGCTTTTTCCTTGGCTTTCATGAATGCCAATTGAGTGCAAGTGTTGGCAACATCCACACTAGTTTGTCTGGACTCTGAACCACTTTGCTGAATGCTTAATCAAGCTGCTGGCCTCCCTCTCCCAACAGAGGCCATTTATACAGTAAGAGAATCAGCTGGTCGATGAAACAGACAAGTGGAGTGGGGGAGAGGGAGCAAGCTCTTTGAATGGGATGAGAACAGAGCCACCGGCACCTCAAGAAAGTTTATCTGTCTCCAGTGCCAAGCACACATAGTGCTAATCTTTTGTTGCCATGAATATTCAAGCCCAGCTGCCAGCAACAGAGGGAGCAGCTGCAGTGGCAGAGCTGGCAGGTCCTCTCGTGGTGCCCTCGCTTGCCGACCCTGGCATCTGGGTCTGTCTGGGTGTGGGGAGGGGGAGATGCTGCTTGCATTGCAGACGACAAGCCATTCAGCAGCCCAGCCCCAAGCTTCCTAAGCAGCAAGAAGTCAGGAACACACTCACCCTGGAGAGCTCAGGACTGTCCTCTCTTGCTAACATGGGTATACCAGATGCAGCAGATGTTTGGGTTCATGTGAAGTCCTGGAGGAAAGGAGAGAGTCTGGACCAAGAAAGAACAACAGCTGGGCCAATATATGATTGAAGAACCTCTGCTGCTGCTTGAAGAAACCAAAATGAGGCAAAAGTCTGCAGGCTCCCTGGAAAGCTAGGCATACATGGCCCTAGGCAGATCACAAGTCTAACGGCATATTTGGCAAAGGGACACATTTGGTAGCATGGCAGGGCTGGCTGGTGAAATGCCATTAGAAGAGTGCAGCACTGGTCACAGACAAGCTGGCAGTTGAATGTTGCTGTAATGTCACAGAACAGTTGAAGGGTTTTTGTCAGTCGAGGTAGCAGGCAGCAATAGGAGGAAGTCATGAACTCTCCTCAGATGCCCAGTTTGTCCTTCTCCACAATTTAGGGCAGGTTTTCATGGACAGGGCACTGTAAGAGCAGCTCTTTGTCCCTGAATATTCCATAGAGGCAGAGAAATGCCCTGGAACAGGTGTCAAGAGACAACAGGTCAGAGCAGACATCTATGCTGCCATGGCATCACTCTCCCCAGCACCACAGTCATCAGAGACAGTAGTGACCTTGCCCTGGCATGAAAAATCACTGATACCCACTATGTTTGGATTTCCCCTGTAATGCACTGAAATCCTTGAGAGAAAAAAGAAATGGAAAAAAAAAGATGACAGGGAAAGCAAGACCACGCTTCAAGGAGCACCCAAGGCTCAGACGTCATCACCAAACCCAGAATGATCACCATCATAGAGATTTGTGAAGCTAGAGACTACTACTGAACTTGTCACTTTTCTGCATTGAAGAAGGTGGTTCCTGGAGCCCTTGCTATGGTCAGCTGTCAACTGCTGACATTCAAAAACATTCATTCCCATTCTTATGAGTCTCTAAGTCCCTTTGGGGGACTAGTCATAAACACACCACCGCTTAAGCAGAAGTGCAAAGTCTCTGCTCTCTGGCACATAACTTCCCAACAGGCGATCTTATTACAGGACTCAGAACTGTGGAGAAGTTGATCTTGCTAGAAAATCTACCAGAAATGGAGATAGAAAGGTCTTCCAAGAGAGAGAACAGCCTTTGAGGGCTAGAGGTAGATATTGTGCTGTTAGCTATTGATGATCTCCAAGAAAGGGAGGACTGGGATTTTTGATATGATCAGATGTGTTTGCACCCCCTAGAATAGTTTCTGTGGGCAGTCCATAAGGAAAAATGAGCCAGATACCTGCCTTGGTACACATTTTAGAATACTACAAGAACCAGGGTAAATACTCTTTAGCAGTTATTCAGCACTGCAAAGAAAAAAAATAAAATCTCTTGATGCTGTTGAACTTGCCAGTCCTCCATCCTGTCTCTGTCCTTCCAGACTCAGAAAGAAAGTCTGTCCTAACTGTATTTGCAAATAGGGCATCTCAGACAAAGGGGGGAAAGTAGGAATAAAGGGAGGAAAAATCATATCTATCAAAACATTTAATTTCATGTTTTCTTTGCCTTTTTTGTATCAATTTTGAGAAGAAAAACTAATTTGAAACAATTAATGACATATTGTAGATTTAAGTAGGAGCCATATTGACAAACATAAATGTAGCAGTACCTTCTTGAATAATCTAATATTTGTGTAATTGTAATTTACCCAATTTTCTGGCAACACTCTCTTCAGAGAGTAAGAACCCAGCCACCCTGCAGTCCACTTGCCTGGCACACATCCCATTTGGTATTCGAATGGACACAGAATATACATGCTTCCCATGGAGTTATGGCTATCTTTGTCCCTAGACTGATATTAAATGATAAACAGTTTGTGGAAAAGAGTGTTATCCACAGCAAATCCACCTCCTCCTGCTGCTGCTTTTTCACAGTAAGAGGTCAAGGGTTTAGAAACTGACTTCAGACTCCCAAGCTGTTACCGACAAAGTGCTGATATAGCAGAAAGAAGGGCCACGGTCATAAAAGGTATCTTTGTTTGCAAGAATTTAAAAATCACTTCTCATATTCTGCCAGTACTGTATTTCCTTCCTCCAGGTTTCACCTTGAATTGAGCTACATCCTTCTGGCCTTAGTATCGCTGCATGTATTTTTCTCCTGGTTTGGTTTATTTTTCTATATTTGAATACATTGGTTCCTGTGAAATTCAATCACAGCGATCTGTGCAGCCCTGCCCTAGGAGTCTGAAATACTTTAGCCAAAGTGTTCTCAATGATCTTTCATTGCTTTGAAAGGTTGTTCTGCACTCTCCAACACAGTGGAAGCCCCAAATCCACCAGGTGTGCACACAGTGATGCTGCTGTGCCACACAAGCACATTATAGACCAGAGGAGCATAAAACGAGGACCTAGTAAAATTAGTGTGGGCAGAGTTAAACCACGAGGGACAAGATGAGGTAGATTCCCCTGGAGAAAGCGAAAAGCTGGACAGAGCTGTACCTGGACTCCCCTTGCATCACAGTGCTCTGGGAGAATTCAGTCTAGTCCAGACAAGGCCAGTGAGCTCAGCTTCCCAATAGGCAATGCTAGAAACTGACATTTATCATGTACAAATTCATCTGATGTAGTTGTATGCCTGGTTTAAGACTACTTTGGGATAGGAGAGGGACCTGGTGGCTCTAGCATTTCAAAATGAGAAAGCCCCTACAAACACTTGCACAAGTACTCTTGCAAGACTCCAAGGAAAGAGTCTGGGAGAGCTGAGTAACTGTCATCACAAAGCACTGCAAAGGGAAGGAGGGTTTTAATAGGGAGAGAGAGCAGGAGAAGCTGACAATGCCAAGAGAAAGGTGAGGGGTCCTATATATCAGGTTTAGGAAAATACGAACAAAGGAATATTTAGACTTCATTATTACCTATATACTACTGAAAACAGAGCTGAAGTGCCTTCAGGGTATGCTCAGCACCAGATGTAATGGGTTTTAGCCCCATCTGAAGGAGGCTAAGGGACTTGGTGCAGCACAGCCACATTTAGTTCCCTGATGCCCAGCATCCAGAAAGGAGTCCAGACCCACAAACTATTCACATGGCTGCTCAACCTTGCAGATGTAAACAAGATGCCCCAGACTGGCTAAAGGGGAAGTGTGCAGTCCCTGCAGAGGAGGGCAGCTCAGCAGAGAAATGGGTCTGGGCTCCCAAGAGGATGCAGAGGCAGATCCCTCTTGCACTCATCTTCTGGCTCAGTGGGTAATGGATTCTTTCTCACACAATGAAACTTTTTTAATAGGAGTCATCAAAACTAGTCCCCAGCACCCTGTGTAACTTCTCCAACAAATACACACCTGGGAATGGCTTATGTGAGTTCTGAGCTAGGCAGGTACTAAGTTGTTCAGCACAATCAAAACAAATCTTTTTCTGGGCATGGTGATTTTTAAGGGGGTGGGGGGAAGGTGAATTTCAGCTAACTAGGAGAGTGGAAATTTCTGGGTTCACAACCTGAACTCAACTTCCTGAATTCTGCTGAACAACCTGTTCAGACACCTAACTCTTTATTTAGGCCAAACAGATAATAAGTACAGTTAATCAACTATATTTGCAATTTGGAAATAGTTTGTGCTTGTGTTGTGGTGGGAGGGAGGGTGTCATGCAGAAACTTGCAGACTTAACTGAGCTTGGCATACATATTAAAATTTCCCTTTGTTCCTCTGGTTTGACATAAGAGGAATTATACAGAGTGGAAGTGTCTCATTTTTGGGTGATGTGAAAGTTCTTGGCTCTGCATCCCACCCTCCACTGGGAGCCAGTTCAAGCAAGGACTGCCGGTGGGAGCATATATACTCAAACCCATCAGCTGTGCTTGGCATACTTGCTGGTTTCAGACAAGGTTAGTGGAGGGGGACTGGAAGGAGCTTAGCAACAGAAGAGGGAGAACTGATGGGAGAACAAATATGCAACATATACCTTGGGTGGCAAAACATCGTATTGCAGCCCTGACTTGAGGGCAATTAGTGAGAAGGGGACTGATTCAGATGGCTTTCTTTCTGATGTGCTCAAAGCCAGGAACAAACAATGCCAGCAACACTCCATTCTGTCCCCTCTCCTGAAATTCAGCCCATGGTACCCTTTACAGGGAAGGATGCCCTGCTCTGTGAAAGCCCCTTTCCCCAAAGAAGCTGGAAGCACCCCCTCAGCCATTTAAGTTTGCTAAGCCTCCCACTGCTTCCTGCCATGTCTTCTATCTTCCTCTGCCAGGCTAGACTCTGGCCTCTTCTCCCTGTTTAAAAACAGGCAAGATGTTTTTCTGGTAGTTGTTTAGTAACAGTTTCTTAAGATATTTCCCATTTTGGTTTGTTTAGGGGTTTTCCCATTTTTACCACAAATTGGCTTTTAATGCCTATGTATTCAAGGCAAGAACCTGCTCCACCCACAGTGGCACTGTTTGGTGAACCTACTCTCTGATCACCTAATCCATTCTTCACTGGGAAGCAGACCTGCCAAAAAATGCACAATCTGTAGAGTTTTCCACTGGAGTCTGCAGGCAACCTGAGAAAAGTTTGGAGGGAAGGACCTGACTTGTCCAAAAGGCATCTGCCTGTTTTGCCAGGTGCCAGAAACGGCAACTGGACTCTATCCACTGCCTGGTGGGTGGCACTGTTCCTTACAGTTTCTACAGCACTTTCAATTTCCAATTCTGTAGAATTTCCTCCAAGTCTGTTTTATCACACAGATAATGCTGCTAGTCACTTTGATGCTGCTTTAACATCTTTAGTCTTTCGCACTAGAGGGATCCAGAGAGCAGAGGGTCTTACTGGCAAATTTAACTGTCTGAGGCTTGGCACAGAAAACACAAAAATCTTGATTCTGTATTTTAAAATGACTCTAGGGACTTCACATGGTGTTAAGAAGATGTATGTTAACATCTGTAATGCTTTCTGTTACATACCCTCATTTGCAGTCCTCCAGAAAATCTGTACCCAGAAAAACAAATATGACCAAATCTATCCTGTAGCTGAACCTATTCAAATGAAACCCAGAGGCATTAATTTCTAACTGAGACTCATGCAAAGAATCTAGTTTTCCCCAAAACAAGGGCAGATAGAATTTCTTTAGCCTTTCTGATGTCACAGGAACAGCCTGATGCTGTGACCTTCAGTTGCTTTTGCCCTCAGTGGAAGATGGAGCCACTGCCTTCTCATAGGCTGAGAAGGACATGCTTTACAATGTGTATAAATAAGAGGAAAAGCTGAAGGATGGTCCTTCTGCACTCCATGTGTCAGGCAGTACCAAATCCTACATTCAGGAATGAACAAGTCCTTCACAAGCATCACTTGGCTGTTGGGCCACTCTTTAGGAACAGAATATCATGAGTCAGCAACCAGGAGACAGCTCAGGACTGCACATCTCACCCAGCACACCTTTAGACCCAGGAAACTGCTGTGTGTTCTCCATGTGGAAAAGCAAGCAGAGTTTGCAAGTTTTGCTTATGATCCAGAAGGCAGCTTGAAACTCTGGTGGTGTTGGTGGTCAGAGTTTAGATCTTTAAGCTCTGTGCAGCAGCATGACAAAGGTGGTACAGCTACAAGTTCAATATAACTGTCTGCAACACATGAGAATTCATTGGATCCTTGACAAGTAACAAAGCTTCCATTTAGGCATGAGGAAAGGATGAGGGTGCATCACAAGGCTGGGATGTTTCAAATACTCCTATGACATCCCTGCCTATTGCTATCTGCCTTACAGGTACTTAACTGCTGATGTGGTTCTTTTAAGCTCTGCATTGCTCAGGTCTGTGTTTTTTGACTTGTACTATGTGTTTGGCTTCAAGGTTTCCCCATTCTCATGGCAAATCCATCAATAAGAAGAGCCTGGAGACATCTGTAGGACAAGGACTTGAAACTGAACTCAGCCTCAGTTCATCAAAGTGCTTAAAGTGCTTGCATTGAAGTGGGGTCATAAATCATAATATAGTAAACTGCTTCTGGGCCGATCGCTGTCTAGTGTAACAACTTGCCATGCCATTTTTATATGAACACTGATAGCCATGTTGGTTTTGCCTGCTTCTATGGCATTTAGAGCTTCAAAGCTTTCATTTTTTAAACAAAAGGAAAGCTAAACAAGTGATTATTTCTGAGCATAAACAACTAAAAAAATCTAAGTCTCTGTTTTGTTGCTCTCTTATTAGTATAATTGTGACCAGATGTATGGTGCCTATTTTTTCAAAATAAACTGAATTTTACAGGAAGAAAACCTCATTTCGCAATTTGCTGATGCAGTAGTTCAAGCTTATTCTGGAGAAGAGTTGGCTGACACATAAATTTTCCAGCTCATTCATCTTATGGGTGAATTATCATATTTATGATTCTGTGCTTAGTTCAATACAGGAAACATTCCTCCTGAGTCACTAGAAAACTTTATACCATGTCTGAACAGTGGTTATCTGCTGCACAGTGCATCCTGCCCTTTCAAGTACTGTATCACACATGTGTCTAGATACCGCTTTGTACAGTGGTACTGGACACAAAGTTGTGTCCCACCCAGGTCCCCCACCTGGGAACCTCAAAGGTCCCAGCAGTGGCAGGTAGATAGTAGGAACCTGGCTCAGGAGGGGTGAAGGAACTACAAAAGGGGTAAAGGCATTCCCTGGCATGACACAGCTGCAAAAACATGCACCTGAACAGAGCAAGACAGGGAAGGGATTGAAGCTGAACAAACCTTGAGCTGCAGTGGAGCTATAATCCCAGCTGCCCCTTGTGGCAGGTGACAAGTGAGGCAGAGCCTGGGGTATTTTGTGTGTCTGTCAGTCATGTGCCATCGCCACAAGAGCAGATGGGGCAGGCACGGCACACAGGGACCTGCCTGTGCAGCGAGTAAATACACAAAGCTCATTCAAGGCGCTTTCCCTGAATACGTTCACTGGTTCACCCTCAACCCAGTCCCACGTGTGGACAGTCGGCAAATTTGGCCTCAGGCCCAGCCTTGAGGCTGCTCTTAAAATTCAGTGTCGATGCAGCGACAGTGTCAGCTTTAGCATTGCATCTCGGAGGAACCTGACTTCGCTCCGCGCACACTGAGCAGCACTGCGGCCTCCGCCCTCTGATGCATGCGGATGCACCAGGGCAAACGTTTTTCCAAGGTAACTGCTGTTTGTTCCTTAGAGGGTTTCAATTGCGGGGCAGAAGGAACTCAACTCTTCCCGACAGAGCAAGCTGCATGGAAGCAATGTGTTAGCTTACCCCAAACTGTGAATCACTTCTGAAAAGGCAGACCTCTTCCTGGTGTGTTTATACATATAGAGAATCTGCATAAACATGCCACATGTCTAAGCACATGGACTCAGCCATATGCACCCATGAATACACACACGCTTCCTTCCGTGTGCGTGTGCGTATGTATCCCTCTGCCAGCACCAGATTTCTGGCAGGCAGCTCCTTCTGCCCTTGCCCCACAAACAGCAGGCACTAATTCTCCCATCTGCAGGCTTCACCCTTTTCCTTGCCTTGCTTTCTTCCCTGCTTGCAGACATGCCCTCTCTTTACCTAGTCCGTCTTGCAGTCTCCCTAACACTTCCTAAACTGGTGCTTTTTATTCAAGCAAATTTTCTGTTAAAGCCTGGTGTCGTCAAGGGAAGAGCTGGAAGGACCAAACACTGCAGTGATTAGACAGCATATGTGCCAAAGCCTGTGCACATCCTAGTTCTGACCAGCACCCCAGTGGCACAGCTGGGCACACCTGAAAGCCCCAGAACCAGACACCCCAAGCAATAACATACCACTTGTCTCTGCCTTGGCTTATGGTGAACTGTATTGCATACAGATGATACAAACACAAAAGCAAGAGATTGCAAACAGGACTATCAAATATGCTGCTTTCGATTTTTCTTTTTCTTTCTAAATTTGTCTATAGGTTATTGTAATTCTGTGTAGCATAGCAATGCTTTGGCTCAAAGCCAAAGTCAGTAGTATTTTGAAGCAGCTGACTGCAAGGTTAGAAATTGGGTTAATACATTTTCAAAAACAGCTTTACTATTAGGTGGTCATCTGCTTTCCCTATTAGATCAGTCTTTTTAGTCTTTAGCTATGCTATTTAGTTGTATGCTATTCATGCAATTTCACAGTTTTTTGAAGACCAGACTTTGTTCCAGCACTTCTATCTTATGTGTTTCAAGAGACAGCATCAAATCTAGCCTCATCCACTGCAAAGATTAAACCATCACAGAGGACTGAGTTAGAGCTGATTAAAGTAGAAATGCAATTACACTTTCTGTTCTTGACTCTTCACAGGAGACTTTTAAACACATACAAGTGTTAAGTTCAGTCTGGGGTGGATGTGGTGCAGATGTTCTGAATAATTGTTCACTTTTTAGCACTTTCAAACAAGAAGAAACAAATCTGAGGCCAAATCCTGTAATATTTGTTTTGACAGCACTTCTGAATTAAAATAACTTGAATGACCATCCTGATATCTGTCCAAACCACCTTTGTGTAATTATATCAGGCATAATTACCATGCCTCTTTCTACCACCATCTCCCTAAGAAAAACAATTGGACAAAAATGAGACGCAAAGAAGGGTAAAAAGAAAACAGAAAGTGTAGATGAGGATAACTGCAATTTTTTCTTTCTTACAAAAAAAACCACAATCCCAAAGCTGGCCAGAATATGTCTCACACGTTTTATCCTTCACCCAAATCCTTCCTAGGTTGTGTCATTTTATAAACCTGGAAGCTGAGACATCAAAGAGAAGCTAGACATAAGAGGAAAGCAAGCACAGAGGCACTATAAAGAAATAATACACAAAGACCTGTGGGATTAGTGGCTGGAGATTTAGGTCTGTGCACAGTCACAGAGGAGACTGTGCAGACAGGGCATGTGAAAAGATTTGCCTTGAATATCAGAGTTTCCCGGTCAAGTTTTTGTCAGCTCTGCCTTGCAGGATGTGAAGGCAAAGGAAGCACAAGCAGATCTACACTGAAACAACTTAAGTTACTGCCCCAACACCACCCTTCCTACCAGGCAGGGCTGTCACAAAGGCTGGCTTGGTTTTGTTGGGGCAGTTTGTTTTGGTTTTGGAAGGATATGCTTTGTCCTTGAGATTTTTTCTTTTTGGACAACCAACATTTGGGGCAATGCCATAGATTCCATCAATGCGGGAGCCTGCTGCGCCTTTTCTTTCTAGACTGAACCCCCAGCCTGGGGGACCAGCATGGTGTCTCTAGATCCTTCCAAATGAAATTAGGAAAATGGGCCGGCTGATTTGCATCTGCCCGACGCTGCACGAAACAGCATTGCAGAGAGGGCGCATTTGCTAGGAGGAGCAATAAATGTAATTTCCTCTATGAATTAGCTGTGCCACACTGACTCCAAAGGGGTCAAAGGGAGAACAAGAAAAGAGCCACTGTCTGTTAAAATACCAGGCCCTGACTTATCAAAGGAAGCGGTATATCAGGTCACACTTCAAAACCTAATGACAGCCGTTCAGGGGATTTGATCAGACCTGTTTTTGTAGCTCAATTTTTACGGGGCACTGGGTACCATAGAGAAAGCAAGGAGTCCTCTGTTCCTTTGAGAAGAAGGTGACTGGAGGATAGACCAAGGAGATGGAGGGGAGGGCAAAGTGGGGCACTGGGTTGTAGCCCTGGCTCTGTCGGTGCCTAAAATGACCTTGTGTAGAAGCAGGAAGAATTTCAGGTCGGCAGAATGTAATTACTCTGGTTGGAAAGTCGCCAAGATTCTAGCATTAACATCCCTATGCCTCTAAAAAATGCCACAGGGCCAGAACTATAGATTTCTCCATCACTGGAAAAACAGCACTGGAGAGGTAGAGGAGCCTGTATGCTTTGTGAGCAGCTTGAATTGTTATAGTGGGGGTTGCAAAAGCAGATAGACTTTCCAAATTTCTCTTTTAATTTAAAAAAACATGGCTAAATTAATGGAAAATGGTGGATATTTACCTTCCTTTCCTCTCTTTTAGAAAAGGATGAAGAAATTCCCACAGCACTGTGGCAAATACATCCTAGTAAAATAGAACACACAGATTATTTGTGTTTGCACCAGATTATTTCTTCTTCTCTTCCCCCACCCTCATTGGTTTTTGCAAATCAATCTCATTCAGGACAAAGTCTACAGCAGACAGAACAACGCTCAATTCTAACATTGTCCCAACATCAGATAAGGACTGAGGAGCCACAGTGCCCCCAACAAAACAAAGGTGAAGTTCTTTTTTTTTCTAAGCACCTCCTACTTTGCAGCAGTTCAGGGAGAGCCAAACTGAGTGCAGTACACTTGGCCAAAGTTTTAACAGTACCCTCTGTAGCACAAGAGGCAGTAGCACTAACAGAGAGTATTTGGTCTTGCTGAGTTTCACTACAGGCAGAAACATTTTGTACCTCCAGGTGTGGAGGTTTCCCATACAGGTCTTCAAAATCCAGGGGCCCAGATCTGGTGCTGGAGGAGAGGAAAGGACATGCTAGCACAACAGCTGTATTGGATTATATTCATAATTCTCAGAAATGTACAGGAACACTTTCCAGCATGCGAACACTTGCGTTTCAGGATTAGTCTTGAAAAGGCAGAATTAAATTCTTCCCTTTCCTGGCACTCTCCGCTTGACCCACAGGGGTTCAATCAGCTTGTAAGCTATGGAGGAAAGTTTGCACACAATAAAGATTCTTTTCAGATACAGCATTTGGCAGGGGCTCACTAGGGGAAAAAAAGCAATGCTTTAGATGAGGAGTGGCACTAACTTTTCTTCTTGCAAAAGGCAAAGGATATCAGTTACACAGAAACAGGCATGAAGTTCTGAGGACAGGGGCCCCAGTAGGCAAGCCTGAGGGACTTTGAGAGCCACACGGCATCACCATGCATTGCATATGCAGCCATGCCACATGACAAAGTTGTGGCTGCACAGTATGACTTCACTTTTAGAAGAGAGCTCTGTCTCCTTACATGATAGTTGTACAGAAGATCTTGATAAAGCAAGATCGAATGGTCACTGTTATCATCTCTTGCATCTTTTTTTCCATAATTTTATTTTTTAAGCCCAGGCTCTGAAAGCAGATACAATGAAATACTTGTATTTTAAAAGTTAGTTTCCATCCTCTGTTATAAAAGTGAAACAAATGCTGGAGGCCCAAACCAGAAGCAATAGAACCTCATTTAGTAAGTGTCAAGAATTCTCGGCCTCATGCTCTGCAACAGGCAAGATTGCTTCAAAGCCTTGGGGCCTTCTGCCTCAGGAGCTTTCCTTTCATACCTGACCTGCAACATCTAAACAAACATGCAGGAACACCACAATCTTTCATTGCTTTCCTACAATTTTTCTCTTTTAGTTATTCCTATTTTATGAAAGCTAACAAGAGAGATATATAGTCTAACTCTCCACGAGAGCTGTCTTTTTCCCAGGGGAAAAGTTTATAAGCTACAGCCACAGTGATGTTGTTCTTGTTTGTATCTAAGAGTCAAATGAAAGTCATCCACTCGTGCACAGATACTTGGTGGAAGTGCATTTCCTAATTTTTATAACAAGGGAAAACCGGAGCAGACTGCCAAAGAAACTCACATGACTGCAAGTGAATCACTCAGGACTATTTCTTGTATATGCACAGTTTTTCAGTCCCAGCATGCCCAATCCTCAGAGCCAAATCTCCCCCTTACTCTATTTTGACCCATTACAATTGTATTTCACATGTAGCATCAGTCCAGATTGAAGCCCAAACTGTTCCGTGTGCCAGAGAGAATAGTTCTACTGGACAGATTAAAAATGGAGAAAAAAAGGCAGTCATGACATGTTTCATGCAGAAAATGCAAGATGATGCCCTGTTGTAATACAGAAAATACACCAAGAAGAAGATAAATATAACCTCAAGTGGAAAAAAACCAACCAACCAAACACACAAAAAGAAGGCAGGAAAACCTGACAACAAGCTTGTATTTTGGGCAGGGAAGTTCAGTTGGTGTCATTCTAGTACAGACCAACTTTATTTCAATCACAACATATTTTAAACTACGAAACAAAGCTATCTGTGGAAGCACTGCCTTCCTCAGAGGCACTCTGTATGTCTGGCCCCTGCTTTAATTGTGTGATAGTAATTGCTAATGCTCAAAGCAACATATCTGCACCCTGAACCCCCAAAGCCTGTAGTTTAGGGTAGTTAGATAACCACCACAGGTGCTGCTTTTATAAATAACAAAGATTTAAGCACATATTAATGAGGGTGCAAGCATGCCATACTTATAAGGGAGCAGTAGCATCAATACTGAATAGGTACATTGCCCCCAGAGACGGCAACCTTTAAAGTATTCCTCAGTTCCTGAGGAATGAAGACACGAAGCTAGAGCAGCAAGAAACCACCAAGGACTTACTAGGTGCTCACCATAAGGTCACTGGATTGCAATATGATAGTCCCAGCAGAACATTAGGAAAGAGTATTTTCTTTTGTAGAATGGCAACAATCCAATTTTCTGGCCTTCCCATGTATAATTGGAGGTCTCGCATTTCTGGATGATCTGGATTAGTATAACTTTAATCTGTTGCAGTGCTCATTCCATCACCAACTCTGGCACCAATCCAGGACAGAAAACCTCCAACAGACTTTCTTTGGGAGCCTTCTTTTCCCCATCCCCTTCATGGATGTGGTGACAGAGGCTTTTCTGATGAAGAAATAAGCTTGTTTTATATTCCCATCGGCTCTGAGAGTCTGAAATAGCCACACAGCCATCTGTCACAGGCATCATTCTTCCCATTTTATCATATCATTATGTGACTCAAAGGCAACAGAGTAGGCAAGTATCAAAAGCAGGAAGATGCACTAAGTTTTTTTACACCTTCAAAGAACAAGAGCATTAAGCAAATGGCAGCTCATCATGAGCTATTTTATTTGGTTCTGGTTTACATCAGTTTTGAGAAAAAGGTGTTGACTGCATGAAGAGTCCTTCATGATATATTATACTATGAAAAGAAGGGGAGGGGAAAAATCAATACTCAGTTAAAAACTAGACTTCCAGCCTTTCCTTTGGTGAGCCCAGTAACTGAGAGCAGGAAACAGAGCCCTGCTGAATGAAAACTAGAATTGTGGCACTTCTCATATGTGGTGGCATATTAAACTGTGATAGTTATGAAGTAATGCCCCTCCTCTTTCTGCAGCCATGCCCCCCTTGAACAGGAAGCAGCATCCCCATTGCAGGATCAGCTGGTAAAGTGGCATAGCAGCTGCTCTACCACCATCATGTATCAAAGTTAAGTTCACCATGTGTTATTTGGTATCTTCTGCAAACTATCGAGAGGTAAGATGCTCATCACCAACAGATCCTCTTTCCTACTTAGCAGAGGTGTTCAGGCTGGTTCAAGAAGAGATTAAAAGTTATTCTTTTAGAGTGTGAGCATTGATTTTTCTCTTCTACTCAGATCCTCCCCAGCTAACACTACTGCACAGCAACAGCTTTGGGGAGGGACAGAACAGCTGAGGATCCTAATCAGTTCAGATATCTCATAATAATCTGTTGCCTATACAATAGCTGCATCATCTCTATTCTGCTGCTCTTAGCAGTTCTCTAGAGCTTCTGAGCACTGACAGGCTTATGAAGTGTCCTGTCCAAACTAAAAACAGCCTGTCCAAACTCAATATGTATAGCAGAGTGCAATGCTTTGTGCAGGACCCAAAAACTTACACCAGTCATGGTTGCAAAGCTTCCTAGCTCTAAATAAGGAGAAAGATTAGCTTCTACAGGTATCCAGTTTTCCCTCAGAATCACTCACAACATCACACACAAAACACATGCAGTTTTACTCTAGAGCTGGGGCTGCTATGAATGAGTCCCTTCACAGACAAACTAAAAGCATGCCATCTGTAAGTAAAGCAACCCACACTTACAAAGCCAGACATCTTCATTAGGAAGAAAGGGTCTCAACCAAAGGCTATAAAATATCTCAGTAGGACTGTTGTGGAGTTAAAATTTCATCTCTGAAGTACCACACAGTACTGTTGTTATGTGTGCTAATAAATATCTCAGCATTCTCAGACTAGTTAGTTAAGCACTACAAGGAATTAGAAATGCCTTGTGCCAGCCACTATTTTCTGTGAAGTCACTGGCAATGTTTTTGCAGTAGTTCGACTCTCTGAAGCCTTAAAAGTGGCATTGCTGAGAGTTTCCATAGAAGGAGGGAAGGAAGAAGGTGGAAGCAGGTGTACTGGATAAAGAATAAAACCTCTGCAATTTATTTCTGAGCAGTGCCAAGCCCCAATTTCAGCAGCAGCAAGCACAAGTGGTCAGCAGCATTCTAAATAAGCATGTGCAAATAAGGATGAAACCGAGACATGTATAAGTATGAGTTACATATCCTCTAATTCCTCTTATTCCTTTTGGAGTTCATTTGCAAGAGGCTAAGGCCAGAAAAAGCATTTAGGCATACTGCAATCAATAACAAATCAACTGCTTTTGAATTGAAAACTCTGCACCTCTCTGCTGTCTGAAAAAAAGACTGCATGGGACATCTATCACAGAAGGTGCACAGTATTACCAGGTAGACCAAAGCCAGGAGTCAAAGCCAGGATAACAGCAGAGAGAAAATGACTGTGATAAACTATTAACAGCAGTTCAGTGGCTTCTAAGCTTAGCCTCACTTTTGCCAGCAGGAAAGGTTCTAGATACTGCTTCACTGAACACACTGCCTTAAGCAATGTAGCCTCATTCATTTGAGCATCTGTTTCACCTGCTAAAGAGCAAGATATTTGGCCTTGTATTGGCTTGAAGTGACGTTACACTGCACAGCAGCCTTGATAAGGATTTCAAGGAAACTTATGGAGAGGGATGCTCTTCAAACATTAAAGTTCTTCTGCTTTTGTTTCTGTACTCCAAAGGCACTTCTATTTGTCCCCTAAACAAACCTTTACTCTCCATTCCTTGACTTAAAATGCTGATGTAGAAGTTCCACTACATCTATGAAGCATTGTAACTAGTATGACAGCCTCAGTCTGCATTCTATGATTCTATGATTCATGTGGTCCCTGGGAATTCAGTGGCACAAGCAGTCCTGCTCAGCCTCCCTCAGAAGGAAGCGATCTCAGCAGCATTACCATTTTCCAGCAATCAAGTAACTCAGCTCTACCAACTAACAAATGTAGCTGTCTTTTGCAAAGATTAGTGGGGTGGAGGGGGATGGACATAGACCAGACTCCATCTCTCCTGAAAATCCTCCCTTCCCCACATGCACACACCCTTGACCCGGCTAAAGAAGTTTCCTTTGAGAACGAGGGACGCCTCTGCTTCCCAACAGAGCTATGCCTATTACCAGCAGCCTGTGCTGTTACCATCTCCCAAGTGGCCTGTGCAGACTCAAAGAAGCAGTCCTGCTGCAGTGTGCCCCAGCCTCCCATGGCAGAGAATCATTAACCCTGCAACAATACTGCACCTTAAAGTATGCTGGTTACCCTGGAATCGGGTAACACCAGGTAGGTCTCTGGGTACCAGCAAAGAAAGAAGTATTAACAGACAGTGCTCTTTGGGAGAAATGAAGAAAACAAAAAAACACACACACACACCCTGCACACTTGTTTTTACTTACACTCTGATCAGTTCCAAGAAGTCTGTTTTTCACCCACCATGCTGCTGTCAGGATACACACAGTCTCGCAGTTGACTCCCATTTGTCATGATTATTGTTTCCACCAAGAGAGATCCTGCCTTAGGAACACACATTATCTTTACATATCCAAACTCTCAGCAGCCTGAGATGCAGTAAATTGAGTAGCTCACTATCACCAAGAGACGAAAGTCTTTATCCCTTTTCCTACTTCTTCCCTCCTTACACATTCCTTGTCAGGTCTTATGTGCACTGGTGTTGTGCACAAGCCAGAAGAAATGAACGCCAGCTCAGATGCACATAAAATCACTGCCTCAGGCTTTTCTCCCTCCCTGCAGGGCTTCTGGGCAAGACCCAGCTTAATCAGGGGTCACCTGTTCAACAGAATGGCTAAAAGCTCCATGTCTCTTCAGAAACATCAGACTCTCTAACACAGGACATGGTTTAGCCATTCTCTTTCAGAAAATAAACAGAACATGTTAATAAGTGTCCCACAAGTGCTTGCAAGGATAGCCTGTAAGGTTGCAGTGGTGCTAAATCAGGACTGTCATAGGTAGTCTTTGAAAAATACAAGGAACTTGAGGGGTTTTTTCTCCTCATCATGACTAGTGTGACTAGTTTTCACAAACAGTTGCAGAAGTTGAATTAGAGAAGATGGCTGTTAAGTGAATTAGCATTTGGATTCACATATGTCTAACAAGCCCCAGGATCAGAAGATTTTCCTCTGGCCACAGCCTCCCCAGTGTTTCTTTCATATGAATTCTCGAGTATCTCAAACTTTGAGCATACACCATGGGTGTTGCCTATAAGGCCACAAGTAAGAGCCACACACCATCACATTTTCAGGAAACTTACAGGAAGTCAGTAACTTTACAATGTATGTGTCAAATAAAATCGTGCTTGGCAAATACACTCAGAAATTATAGAGGAAAAAACACAGACACAGAAAGAAAAGGGTATAACAAATGTAGATGAGCTCAGATGCCCAGGCATCATTTCCTTAGAAACCAGGCTAAGGACAGGAAAATCCTGTAACCAACAGCAATGTCTGTAGCAGGGCATCAAGATTTAATAGTAAAAACTTGTGCTTTAGAGTATGACATAAAATATAAAAATCCTTCATCTCCTCCAGATTATACAGCTACAACACACTGAGAGAAGTAGATAGTGATTGCCTTGTAAGGTTCAGATGCTAAAATGACTAGTGACAAGTGCATGGCTGCACATGACACAGCTGAGATTGTGATAAACACTATCCTTCCAGAGAACTGGCAGGAGGGAGGGTGCTGCACTATCAGCATCCAGGGTAAAAAGAAAGGATTCTCAGGGAAATCATCTGCCTTTACCATTCTGTGGAATCAAGTCCAAATTTAAAAAAACTCCAGATAGATCTTAAACAAAGAAAGGGATTTCACAAAGAGGTTTGATGGAAACTTGTCCACTGTGTCTACCAGTCCACCTGGGGAATAAATGGACCTTGCATTAGCATCCACCTACTATACATATGTAAGGCTACATTTTTAGAAAAGTTCTTCGATCCAAATCCTTTGCCAAAATTCACATTAGATTGCACTAAGATAATTTTTAAGTGTTACATGGCTTGTTTCATATAGGGACAGTTAGTAATAGAAAAGGTCTAAGTGCACATAGATTTCAAACAGTAAAAATCTGTACCACAGGTCTTGTGTAATATAGGAAACTGGTGTTATAACTCCAGTAACACTGCTTTAGAATTAGCAGAGAAGACTTCTTCCTGCAAGGACTCCAGAATAGTTTAGATGAAGACTTGTAGGTGGCAGTGGTGTGACTATTTCAATGTACAAAGCAGCCGAATTTGGTTGAAGAACTCCAAAACACATGGAAGTGGGAACCCATTTTTAAGACTAGCATTGGGCAGTGCAAACGTGATGTTGGTCCAAGGATCTTCCTGCTTTGTGACAGAGGTGGGGAAAATTGTCTCAGAATTTCTGACCACATTGGTTGGTTAGAGGCCTTGGTCGCAAGAGGACTGAATGTCTATGTCTAGCACTCTGGGCACAATCTCCGACTCCGGCTAAAATCTTAATCTGTGTAGTGGAGAGTATTTGTATCTTCAGAAGTCTTAACAGTGGCTGGAAGAAATGGGTTCTTCCCTTACTATTTCTTTAACTCAAGAGAAGGTGCCTGGTTGTCTGACAGTGCAATCTTTGAGCCAGTGGAAACAGAAAAAAAACCATGAAACCTGTTCACAAGCTGATTATTATGCAGATCAGCAATCATTATCCTTTCTCTCATTACCTCAAATGCTTTCTGCCATCTGTTGGTAACAAACCTGCATCTGGCAGATTACCAGAGGAGCCCTAATCAATGGGTAATTGGGGTAGAGGATTGTGTGGACAATCCTGGCAATAAAAGCACAGAAAAACTTACAGCAGGAGAAGTAAGTTTGCCCATCGCAAGTGTGAGATCCTACACGCAGCATTTCTCTACCATTCTGAGAGAATTCCTTCTTGTTGAGAAGGGTGTTGAGTGGGGGAGACAGATTTGTCAAAGGCAATGGGATGAATTATACTAGCCTCTATAACAATACCTCAAGCAAAAGGTTAATTTCCAACAGCTTATGCCAGTGAGTGCTGCCAGGAGAGGCACAAGCAGAGCAAGCACAAACACACATGAGTTTGCATTTCCACAGTTGCCTCTTAGAACCATCTGTTAATGAGACGTAGAGGATGCTACAGACTCTTTCAAGTAATGGCTCCTAATCTAGTCTCTTCGCACCTTCTGATAAGAAATGCTCAAAATATGCCCACTGCAAGTTTTCCTTCTCCAGCCATGCATTCAGGGTCCTGCTCCATTCCATGTAGTCCTTCCAAGTCTTGATTACAACAGCTCAGATCTAACATTCACATTATTCCTCTGGCTTCCAAAACCAACAAAGCTTTTTAAATCACACTTCTGGCACCGAACTCTCAGAGACATACTGACAGATTTCAAGTGAATTTCAGAATTAGGCAGTTACCAGATTCTTACAAGTTTTGAGGGAAATGACATCCGAGTGGAACAGAGAAACCCAGCCAGAACATCCAGTAAGGGAAA